>NW_022436966.1:14131343-14194804 GCF_009761245.1 Sapajus apella
TCTCTCTCTCTCTCTCTCTCTCTCTCTCTCTCTCTCTCTCTCTCTCTCTCTCTCTTTCTCTCTTTCTCTGCCAGCGTATCCCTCCAAGCAGTGGTTTGGAGGTGAACCTGATAAAAGGAAGCAAAAGACACATAGGAAAATTGAAGGAAAATTGTTGAATTTTTGACTTGCAGCTTTTCTGATTTCTGTATCTTCTCTGGTTGCTCCAGATCTAGGAGGACTTTCCCCACTTCCATAAGGTGATCAAGTTTAGAGAAATGTAGCAGAGGCTGCAGGCAAGTAAATGTTTGCATATATATGAGCAACTGTGACATACCCCAGGAGATTGAAACCTGAAACCTGATGAAGCTAGTGAAACCACAGTGACTGAAGGTGAAAGGAGGAAGGATAGGTTAGAAGGGAGGATGGACAAAAGCTCAGAGAAAAGGCAGTGAGTGAAAGAACAGACGGATATGACAGTAGGAGCAGAGCCAGAAATAAAGGCCTTTCTTCCCATGAAAGAAACTTCCTCTGAGGTCGTGTGCACACATGCCAATTTGACACTTCATCCTGAAACCCTGTGTTTGGGATGACCAATTGACTCAAGAGTTACTAAAATGTAAAAGCAGAGGTGGATTACCTCCCTCCCCCTCATGCGAAGGCCGCTCATGTGGAAGGATCAACAAGTATTTTTCATCCCACTGTGAAGACGTGGCCCCATAAATGTTCACGTGGATGAGCTGAGCCTTGTCCTGCAGCTTCCTCCCACCCCAGAGTGACTCAGCTCCCACTAAAGAAAAATCTGTGTGTGAAATCATGTTTCCTTAACACTTTATACTCCTCATATATCCACATTTAACCAAACACGAACCATCATGGATTTAATATTCTGGTTTTGAGCCACCTTGCACCCCATATTTGAGCCACCCTTTTTTTGTGGGGGGGGAGGGGAGAAGAGTTACACGCTTCTTTTCAGGGTCATAAAGAAATTAAACCAGAGCCCCATCTTCCTTCCCTTCTCATATGCCCTCAACAGTTCTAGAGAAATTTTCTGGAGAAAATAGAGCTTAATTTCTTGGAGGTGTTTTGTTGACAAGAAAATGGAAAGCATGTGTCCCTGCTTCGCTTATTGTATTTCCAAGTAATGAAAGTATTTAAGAAGGTACAATTATGATCTTGGCAAGCACCTGGGGCTCTTGGAACTGTTTTTTCACACTGAATAAACACTGCAGATAATCTGTTTATGTTACACTCTTCTGAAAAGCTATCTACAACAAAAGGCCACAACCATTCTTTAGTTTCCTTTTCTTGAAAGGAAAAAAATATATTGCACTAATAATTTGCCAAAAATGATTTCATTGTCTCCATTTTCACTCTAGCCAAAAACAGGTTTGGGTAAAGGAGTTTATGGATTTCTTTTTTCTGTCACTTTTAACTGAACAGAGCCATCCTTTTTCTTTTTTCTAGTTACCTGGAATTCCTTTGTTTGTTTGTTTGTCTGAACCATCAAAGGCGACCCAGGATCACTTGCCTGCCCTGAAAAATTAACTATAATCTTTCTTTGAATAATGTACCCCAAATTCATTTCATTCTCTCAACCTAATTGATTTGATGAAAGGGTACCCTTAGCTACATTGAAACATGACGCAGCCCCAGAAAGGAAGATGCCATCAATTTCTTTTTAGGCCAAATGTAAGGAGAAATGGTAACAAGCCACTGAGTTAGGAAACAGTAGCCAGAAAAATGCATGTCTGCAGCTCAATTTGGTCAAAACCTTTAAATTGTACAGACATATAGAGGCTTATCTGCCTAATATAGGAGAACGCATCAGAAAATCTGAAAAGATGACACAGGAAGGAAAAGAAGCAATGGTATGCTCATGTACTGTGCAATGTTTTGAGGTGCAGTGAATAAGTTTCACAAACGAGAGGCAAATAAGCCATACAACATCGCATCTGAGGGAGTCTCATTCTTACACAAGGCAATACAGAGTCAATGCCCAGAAATTCAAACAACTGCTTTATTTCTCACTCTGTAACTTTAAAGGGGAGGATCCTATTGCCCTGGTGTTGTAGGAGTTAAGGGTGGTCTTGATCTTTTCTGGGATAAAATGAAACATTTTTTTAAATTTATGATCTCTGTGTTACTGAAATATGAGAAACAAAGGATTGCATGGAGGAAAGTCTTGCAGAGTATGTGTAAGTGGTACCCTGTGCTGTTTCTTCTCCTTGCTCACTTTCAGGAAATTTGGAAAGGGCACAAAGGGTATCCATGAAGGAGAGAAACTTTTGTTCCAAAGGCCACTGTGGATTCATCCTCTTGGGCAGTCTTTATCTCAAAGACACTTGAAGAGTAAGCTCTCTTAGTCCCCACTTAGATGTTACTGGCACCTTGATCAACCAGTTTAGAGTTTTAGATGACCTTAAAACTCTATCTCTGTTGCCCCCAGGAAATATGTGAAGGAATTGCAGCATCACAGGTTATGTTTCTAAAGTCATCTATCAGTAAAGACAGAAAGAACTGAATTCTTCATGACCTAGTCCATCATTTTCAATTTGCAGGTGTGGGGACTGGGATCTTGAGAGCTGAGGTCACACCTCAGTTAAAGGCTCAGGTTACCCCATGTGGTACCCCCTCCTCCACTCAGCTGTTTCCTTTATTCAATGCTGGGAGCCATTTAGCTCCTGGGGTCCCTAAGCCTCTAACCACTAGGGGGCAAAACTAACCCAATAGTCTCTGTAATTCATCCCAGCTGAGCAGCCCCATTTCCTTCAGCCCCATCCCAGGAAGTCTCTTTTCAGTGATGTTTTGAATTAAGAAGTTGCAATAACATTCTCACAGTCCCTTTCAGCTCTGCGGGTTGGCCTCACCGAAGGCTAAAGGAATTCACAGCAGTCCCCAGAACAGCCTGGGGTCTGTTTCTCCCACACTTATAAAAAGGGAAACCCATCATCAGAAATGACACAGTCTGGTTCTACCCTCAGCCCAACATTTACTGCATCCCAGACTGTTATCAAAGCAGAGAGAGGCAGAAGAGAGTCTATATCTGCATCCCATTCCCTAAGGGGTCTATGTGGTGTGGACAGTCTGGTGTTCTTGCTTTTCATAGCTAAGAGAACAAAGGCAATTCAGTGTGCTGTCAGCAAAGTTAGGATGAGGAAGTTCTTATAAAGGAAATGTCCAGGCTGATGATAATTATGTAGCCCTGTAGTAAGTGGCTGGTATACATCTATATGCTGAATAATAAATGATGATGATGGGTTCTGTTATGAATTTGTCTTCAGGACATCTATGAGTTATGAAAAGAATTTATTAACCCATCCTATAGATGAGAAGTGAGGCAGAGAAAATTGGCTCCCCCAAAACCACCACATTGGTCAAGCCAGCCTTTATATATATATTTTTTTTATTTTACTTTTTTTTAAGACGGGTTTTCACCATGTTGGTCAGGCTGGTCTTGAACTCCCGACCTCAGGTGATCCTCCTGCCTTGGCCTCCAAAGTGCTTGGATTACAGGCGTGAGCCACCACACCCGGCCGCCAGCCTTTTAGTTGAAATAAAACTGAAGCCACTTAACTACCGTCTTTCTAGCCACAATGATCACAGTAGAAACTAAATTTTTCCATGTTTAATATAAGATACACATGGAATTGGGAAGAATAATATTTAATTTTTTTCAGATTCAGTGCTGACCCCATATTATTATCTTCTTGACTGTGTTTGAAGATAAATGCTATAGTTTTATAAACAATGTCACAGCATAGTAGCTTCATATTTGTTTTGGTTACGCATGATGACATCATATGGTATAGGAGGAGTCTGAATTCTCAACTTGGTATAAGAAACATGAATTATGTAAGGCCTATTTTTGGAAAACATTGTTTTAAACTTTGACAGTTTTCGCTTGGCATAGGGACTTTCAGAGCAGAGACTCCAGATTGCATTGCAAATTATATTTATTTACTTCTATTAAGACTAATTAGGGGGAGGGAGTGCTCACTGGTAGGGGAGGAAAGTATTTTAGAAGAGAGGGAATCTCTTCTGAGTATCATTCTTCTCCTCACTTTTCCAACTTTTTCCGCTGTTTGGAGGAGATTCTACAAATCAGATTGGTTCTTTCTGCTTTAAAGAAAATTTTCACACACACACACACACACACACACACACACACGCAGAAGGAAAACCTGAAATGGAAAGAAATCTATTTTTGTAGATATAAACAAAGAATATAAGGATGCTTAAAAATTCTCCAACCTTCTCTCCTCCCACTCTTTGCATCCAAAACTCGAAAACACCATCGAGGCAAACAGCATGCACAGGGACACATGTATCCACGGTGCCACACTCAGGGAAGAGTTAGCCAATCTGCATGGAATATGTTTTTCTTTCATGACAATATTTTTTCTGACTCAATAATATAGATGTCACATTGTTAAGTCCAAAAGAAAAACTTGCAACAGCTTGAAAAGATCCTAGTCATTGTATGCAAAACAGTGAGAAAAAGCAAAAGGAGGAGGGAAAAAACACTCTTTGATGGGAAAGAAAAGCAGCAAGAAAAGAGAGAGACCTGGAGAGGTGTGCCATGGGGCCGACTTCACTCCCGCATCCTCTGCCACATTTAGCTTCTCTGCCATCAACCCGCCATATTTCTTCATGGGCTCAGCCACCAGCACTTTAGATCCTCCCAGGAGTCCCATGGCCCTTCTAAGGAGTGTACAAGTGGCACAGAGAGTGTGGCAACTTCAAAACATTAAAGGGAAAAAGGAGTCTCCTTCCACGCCATCATCATTTTTAAAAATGGCAATTGATGTCGCCTGAAGCGGAGGCTCGGAAACCCAATTATACCACATTTCATTCAAGTGTCAGAATTGGAATAATAGTGCCCGACAGCGAGGGCCCCTATGTGAAACGACGCTGCCACATTATCTTGTTTTGGCCCGATGTTTTCATAAATTCCGGCTTGGAGCAGAGCCCGGCGCTGCTTTCTTTCAAGGTCTCAGCTTCCCGCTTCCTTTTTCTCAGCTCTTGCTGCTGAGCCCTGTTCTTTCCTCCTGCAGAGTCCCCTCTCGCCCTCCCCTCCTTGGCATTGGCTGTCCTGTGGTACCAGTGGCTGCTCTGTTTACTGAAGAACATATGCATCATTGGAACATTTTCCACACCCCTTGGGCCAAATGTTTTCTATACTTGGCCTTGAGCAGCCTTTTGGATTGTGTGATGAGGAGCCACTAAAAACCATGTGGCGGTCACTAACTCACATATTATAGTCTGTTCTGTATATTACTGCCATTGTTATTACTAGTCGCCTTGCCCTGAGAGTAATGCACACCTCAATGAGCTTTAATTATAATGGCTCTGCTTAGCAAAATGTTTTCCTACCAAAGGACTCCCTGTCCTCCTTTATGGTCATTAGCAGTTAAACAGGCTGCATACTTACATACCCGCAGGTTCCAGTCAAACAAGAGGATGCTCTTGGAGGCAATAGCCTCCCCAACTCTGTGTGCAAAGAAGCACTAGACTGCCATTTACTTAGACTGTGCTTCGGAAGATGGCAACCACACCACTGATGCCTCTTGTGAGGAAAGATGGGGCATATCTGAGTGAAAAGACGGCTTAGAAGGGAGAATCTAGCTTTATTGATAATGATTGGCCATTCCTCAGATATTGGTAGCACATCTCCTGGTAGATAAAATTTGTCTCTCGACTCTCACCTTTGAGGGACTTCCCAGGTAGCTGCACACTCTCTCTCTCCCTTTCTGCATGCGTGTGTGTGTGTGTGTGTGTGTCTTTCATGCTCATCTCTCTCTCTCTGGCACTTAATGCTTACCCACCAACCCTTGTCTGCTTGTTCTTGGCAGGATATTAAATACCAGTGCAGAACTCAGCCAACTTTCATTCTTGATAAATGATAATTTATCTTCTAGGCCCTAGAATGTTGGTTTATTGGCCTGTGTGGAGAAATAGGATGCTGAACTCAATCTCTTTCTTTGGAACTCAGTTTCCCCTGACCTCCACCCTGATTATTTCTGGTTTGACTAGTTCTTTGGACACAGACGCTTGGCTACTTATTTTGAATTCGCTCCATTCCTGTGCATATCTTGCTGCAGGTAGTCACCTATCTCTGGTTCAGACTCTTTTAGATTTTATACCTCTCAAAACCTTATATATAAATATCAACTTCTCCTAGCTCATCCTATTTTATTTTGCCCTATACAAATTATATAGGATTGGGTGTTATAGACTGAAAGTTTGTATTCTCCCAAAATCCGTATGTTGAAACCTAATCCTCAATGTGATGCTATCAGGAGGTGAGACCTTTGGGAGGTGATTAGACCATAAGAAAGGAGACAATGTAAGTGGGATTAGTGCCCTTATAAAAGAGACTTCAGAGAGATTCCTCATTCTTTCTGCCACATAAGGACACTGTGAGGAGATTGCCTTCTGAAAACCAGGAAGCCAGCCTTCACCAGACACCACATCTGCTGGCACCTTGATCATGTACTTCTCAGCTTTCAGATTTATAGGAAATAAATAATTGTTTATAAGCTACCTGGTTTATGGCAATTTTTTATAGCAGCCTGAACGGGCTAAGGCAATGGGTAAAATAGTATAAAATTGACTTTGTTTCCCAGCTGGGAAAATGAAGCATTTCATTTGCTTCAGACATATTTAAGTATTTCAGACAAATCAATAAGATGTTTTTAAGAATCTAATATATTGTAGATGCCTTTTTATTTTTATTTTATTTTATTATTGTATTATTTTGGTACGGGGTCTCCCTCTGCCACCCAGGATGGAGTGCAGCTCACTGCAACCTCCACCTACCAGGCTCAAGCCATTCTACTGACTCAGCCTCCCGACTCAGCCTCCCAAGTAACTGTCACAACAGTTGCAAGCCACCATGCCCCACTAATTTTCATATTTTATTGTAGAGATGGGATTTCTCCATGTTGCTCAGGCTGATCTTGAACTCCTGAGCAAAACAATCTGCCCGCCTCGGCCTCCTAAAGTTATGGGATTATACTTGTAAGCCACTGTGCTCAGCATATTGTAGACACCTTTGTCAAGTAGTAGAAATGAAGTTCTCAGCAGAGTACAGGGGTCAGCAAACTATGGCCCTTGGGCCAAATCCTATCCATCACCTGTTTTTGTAAATAAAGTTTTATTGGAACACAGCCATGTTTGCTTATTTATGTATTGTCTAAAGTAACTTTCATGCTGAAGTGGCAGAATTGAATAGTTGCAACAGAAATTTCATGGCCTATAAAGCACAAAACATTTACTCTCAGTCCCTTTATGGAAATTGTTTGTCAATTCCTGATCTAATAAGTCAGTGCTGTTCTCTCCATTTCCAAGCAGATGGTCAGATCATATTTCATGACTGTTTTGAAGTTAGAAGTGTCCATGTGACTTACCTTGGTCAGTAAAGTATAAGTAGAACTGATGTGTGTCTTTTCTACATGGAAATATTTAAAAGCCATTGTGTGAATTACCATATCCTATTTTCTTATGTTTCTGCTGTACAATTATTTGCTATGCTGTAGCTCTCATCAGCCTACATCGAATGTAATGCTCTCAGCATCCTTGCCAATTGGAATTGGTTTTGAAGCATGAGCAACAACAGTAAAAATTGAATGAGTTTGTTTTTTGCCATAGCATAACCTATTCTGTCCTGATATGAGGTAAACATATAAGCAAATATTAATAATTTTCAATGAACAGAAGCATATAAAAGGAAGTGATTCATTCTCTTTGAATGGAGAGAGCCTGATTAGGAAAGACTTTGCAGGGAAATATCTAAGCTGGGGTGGGAGTGGAGAGAATAAATAAGGGTTTTCTAGGTACAAGGTTGACATGGGGATTCCATGACATGTGCAGAATCATGCTATGTTTGGGGAAAATCAAACTATTTTTATAGATAGAAAATAAAGTGCAAGTGGAGAAGTCGAGGGTGATGGGGTCTAAAATGGTGATTAGTGCTTAGCTTACATATCCCTGTTTACCTAAGACAGTTGATATACTCCTGTTGTCATGATGCATTACTAACAGTCCTACTTTTTATTTTCAAAGATATCCTAGTTTAGATGATAAATTATATGGTCACTGTACTTATATGTCATGATTATAAGACTGACCTTTATTTTATAGGTGATGGGGAATCAGCAGGAAAGAGGCATGGTTCACCTTTGATTATACAAATAATCCTTTCACAGTTAAGTTTTTCATAAACGGCAAGGTCATCTCAATGTTCTTTGTACCCTTCTTTAGAAATAAGAATCCCGATGCTTAGTGGGCCCAATATTACCTAGCTAAAAGATAATGCTGCCTAGGTTCCTTTGCAGCTCAGGATAGTCATGTGACAACATTCTAGCCAAGGAGACATGAGAGTATCACACGGAAATTCTGAAACGTATCTTTAGGGGGCATAGGGAGTACAATTAATTAGATGACAAGTAGAGACCCATAACATATGTAATGCAAAGCCACATATTTCCTAGAGGGAACCTGAGTCCTCGAGGACTTAATGGAGTCACAATAGCAACCCTAGATTGCCTCCCTCCAGACCTCTCTTATGTGGAAGATAAATAAATTTCTATTTTGTTTAGGCAGTGTTATTTTGGACGTTCCTATCACATGATACTCAACAAATTGCTAGCTTGCATGGTTCAGTCTGTCACCAAGAGTCACTTATTGTCAATGGGAACACATAAGAGGCAACCACTTTGACCCAGATCTACATGTCATCCCCTAATCTAACTTTACCAGGGAGTCTCATATTTTGGGAGTTCTTGGGATTTCACAAATAAAACTGATATCATTCATTGTTCTCCATTTTTCTGCTCAGGGCTCTTCTCCATTGATTAGAGGCTAAAGAAGAGGACAGTCTTCTGACGCAGCAAGCTCTCCTTACAAATATAGCTCTTGCATTTGGTTTTGCGCATTTTAAATAATTCAACTCAAAATATCTATTATATTTTAAAGTGCTCTGGGGGGCTATGGAGTGAGAATAATATTTAATGGGATGAGGGTGGGTATGGAACACAGAGAAAGGAAAGAGAGGGAAGGAAAAGCACAGACATTTACTCTGAATAAACAACAGCATTCTAAACTAAATGGCTATCGAACATAAAGAACTGTCCTATGGATACTTTCTCATTCCCATCTATACTACTGTAATTACTCTGTAAAAAGATGAAAAGCAAAGAGTTTCCTTCATGCAAGAGCCTTGATCGGAAAAAAAAAAAAAAATATATATATATATATATATATATATATATATAATTTAATATATACATATGAAAGCAGCCAAAAGAATAACTTAATACAGGCAAACAGTAAATATAAAGAAATAAAAGTGGATCTAGCTAGATTATATATTAAATAAAAGGCAATGAATAAGCACTGAGTGAAATTTTATATGTGCACATTACACCAAACCAGTCAAAGATTCTGACCTCTGGCACTATAGAAATGATGCAGCCATCTTCTTCGTTCTGATGCTCTCAATAAAATCATTCCCAAGAGGGCTAGGGAAAAACTATCTCTCTCTCAATAAACTGTGAAACCGTTGATATTATAAAAAAGTATAGTAATAATTGGATAGTGTTCAGAAGTTGCTTTCATAAAGCCTCTCTTTTCACTTCCCTCCTTAGGTTTTAATATTGCCCAGAGAGTCCATCAGATCACCCAGGGTTTGTCGGAGACAGAACATTGCAGTACTGACTGGTGCCCTTGTGAGGTGCAGGTCAACAGTGTGCATATCAACAGAGATAACTTGATGAACCACACACTCTGAGTTCCTAAACGCAGCCCACTCACAATGCATATGATACTCAACAGCCTCCGATGCAAATAAAGGAAAACAGCTGGTGCCGGAGCCCCGGGACAGAGGGAAAAATGGGGTCTGAGAATTCGATGCCCTCAGCTAAAGTCACACAGAGCTCTATCATTGTGGGCTATGTGCTGAAGAAGTGAGAGAAAGGCTGTTGTGATAGTGAAGTAGGAAGTTCTGAAAGTTGAGACCTTGTGAATGGCAATAAAACTACATGGGAATGTGAGATTGGCGAGAATGTTAAGCGCATCTAGGATGGAATGGAAGTTTGCAGTCACAATAATTAGTACCAATTGACAAGGCCTTTTAGAAACACGTCAGCAGAAGAGTCCACACATGGTATCTCTTTTACACCTTTCCACAGTGGGGAGAGGAGCGAGAGGAAGAGAAGAAATGCTGACATTTTAAAGCAAACGAGCCTGCGGGACTCAGTGGCTCAAGCTTGTAATCTCAGCACTTTGGGAGGCCAAGACGGGTGGATTGTCTGAGCTCAGGAGCTTGGGACCAGTCTGGGCAACATGGTGAAACCATGTCTCTACCAAAAATACAAAAAATTAGCCATGTGTGATGGTGCTTACCTGTAGTCCCAACTACTCTGGAGGCTGAGATGGGAGGATCACTTAAGCCTGGAAGAAGGTGGAGATAGCAGTGAGCAGAGATCATGCCACTGAAACTCAACCTGGGTGACAGAGTGAGACTCTGTCTCAAAATTAATTAATTCATTAATTTTAAAAAAGCAAATGAGGGAAAGGCAACTCTCCAGTTCTAGATAAGCCAAATTGACTAAAGTTGATCGTGTCAGCCTCACCATTCTCTGCTGCTCCTACAGAGGAACAAGTGTCCTGCTCACAACTGCCCATAAGCCATAGCATGAGGCACTGCTTACTCTATGACTTCATTAAATCACCTTGCCATGCTCTCTGACCGCCTCACTAATGTCTTCCTTAAGTTTCCACTTCCTCCTCCATACTCTTGGGGTCAAGGCTGCCATTCCCCATGCTGACCATGGAATTCATTCAAGACAGTACTGAAAATGTACTATTCCGGTCCACCCAATTTCCAACTGATATAGAATCAAATTCAACAAAACATCCACAGTAAGACAAATGTAATGGACAAAATGCAATACATATGCTGGGGGACAAAGCCAGTCCTACAATGGTGAGGATGATGGAAACAGAAGACTGCAGACCAAGCAGACAGGGAGAATCACAGGCTGATTTTAGTTCTCATAGGTTGAGCAAGCTTCTCCACTAGAAATATGGGCTTTCTTTTCACATGACACCCCAAAGAGTGGGGTCCATCTCCAAATACTCCTACTTTCTATATTTTTGATAATCAGTGTGTTGTCACTGTCAGTGATACCACCTAGATAGGTTTTAACATGAGACCTTTGTTCTAGAGAAGTCTGGAAGCAGGGAGGAGAAGAGGTGCTTTTGGGAAGACTTGAAACACAAAATATTTGCATCGTTCTTCTTGACCATTCTCCCACACCAAAAGCTGTGGCCAGTTATTTTCATACTTATCTTGGTGCTGGCAAATAGTATCAGTACCAGGTGGAACACATTTTAATTTTCAAAGCCAATAGTGAGCAATAGTGTGTTCATATCAATAGTGAGCAATAGTGTGTTCATACCAATAGTGAGCAATAGTGTGTTCATATCTAGGATACTATGTCATTTTACTCCTCCTATTCCTTGGGCAACACAGCCCTTGTATTCCTCTTCCTTTCAGGTATTCAGGATGTTTGTCGAAGTGAATAAGCTCTGACTTCTGAAATAATAGTGCCTAGAGGTAATGTGTCCTCAAGGGAAGGATTTAATCAATGTTTCCATTGGTACAAGAGAGCTGAATCTATAAACTGCTGAGTAAAAAGGAGCGATGCGCCGTCTTAACACACTCTCCACCTGTTTAAAGATGCACTTACTCTTGCTGAGGAAAGCCCGAAGAAGCTCTAACTCCTGAACAATAGCAACAGCCAAGGCTATCATCATCATTTCTTCCTTTTCTTGGCCTTTATTCTTCCTTGTCAGATCTCATACAACTCAACCAAAAAAAAAAGAAGAAGAAGAAATCAATTTTTCTTTTAATCTAATCAGAAGATAGACTCATCCACTGGGTGAAGGAAGCCAAAGGGAAACAGTGTGTTCATGATGCTGGGAAAAGCACTAAGCACATCATAGTTGCTGTTATCTGCAGAGAGGAATGGATGTTCCCAAGGAGGAGGGCGTGAAGAGGTGGGGAGAATCTGAACATGGTAGCTTTGCCTCTGGTCATCTCCATTAAAGAAAATTGGGGCAGAGAGTCACTTGTCAAAGAGAGCCTTGGTGCCAAATAAAACAGCTATGGAAAGAGAGTCTTGACACAGCTGCCTCTTGAGAAACAGCTGTCCATCGTGGGTCATGGGGAAGTTGCTTGGAGCTTGGAGAAAAAGCGACTCCTGCTCTGCCTCCTCAGACTCAGCAGAGCGCCATGTGGCCCGAGGCTTCTTCTCTGTAAGATAACGAATGAATTTAGACAACAGCAGTATTTCTAAGGTGTGTTATTCACAGCAGAGAGTCCTACCAAATGATTAGTGTAAAGGTGGCACAAAGATTATAGGACTAGGTGGGAAGTCAGACACTTTCCTCCAATTGGTAACAAAGCATAACAATTTAAGCAAGTAATGATCTCTTAGCATTGGCTTTTTTTTTTTTTTTTACTGAAAATGGAGTTGGAAGACAAAAAAATGAACATTAATTTCTCTAAAGCCCCTTCATCTTTGGATGCTAATGACCCTGCAATGTTGTCATTGGCTTCATTTGAACATGTCTTCTTTATGTCTGTAGGTGAGAATAAAATACTATCTTTCTAAGAGAGATTGGGGTCTTCAGTGGTTATATTTGCTTTTGCAGTTCTTTTCACAACAACAACAAAAAACCTGGGCTGATATAGGCAGGAATTGTGTCATTTCAGGGAATAGCAAAAACATTTTTTCAATAATAAAATGGGAAATAGGGAGGTAAACTCACTACAATACTTAGTTAGTCCCTGCTTTGTTCAAAGCTCTGGGTCAATTCTAACGATTTTAAATAATGCCCACAATTACAGAATGCTTAGAGAAATTCTGTAGGAGGACCCGACACTATGACTCCAATTTCACCAGTGAGGAAACTGAAGTCCAAGTACGTAAGCAGCCTTTCCCCAGGTTTTGGCCCTGGTAGGTGACTGAGCCAAGACTAGATTCCAGGTTTCTGGGTTTGAATGCTCTGTGCTTTCTACTTGGTTGCTTCCTATTCAGACAACCATTAGGTACCTTTCTGGGATAGGAGAGTTTACAGAAGGATGATTTACCTTCAAGCTAAATTCAGGCCAACCAGTCTTTTGTATTATTTTGAATGCTTTTTAAAAATTTGGTTTGTTTTTCTAAATGGATCCATTTGAACAAAAGGTTTGAATTACTCAAAATGGTTTAACTCATCCCCTGAGTTTTATTAATATTTAAGGATCAATGGCAACTTGGAAGGAGGAAGCTTGGAAATGGAAAGCAGATAACTCATAAGTAAGGTGAGAACCGGGTCAGGGACGTGCTGGAGCTCACTACTTTAGCACCGACACAAGAACTAGACTCATTAGTCTGATAAACATCATAGCCACTCAAAGAAGTGGAGTGATCTGCTCACCCCAGGGTTACAGTTAGAAACCCAGAGACAGAGGACTCTCTAAAGACATGGAAAGTTGATTACAAATCCAATAACCACAAATGAGACTTCTGCCAGCACCCTCGCTGGTTAACACAGATACCAACATTATTTCCAGAAATGTTTTGCTTTCTCTTTAAAAATATTCTGTGACTTTAAAAAATGAAAACAAAGTTCTTCTCTCTAGGCAGGTGTGCATGCAGCAAGCTCATGCACACACGCGCACACACACACACACACACTCACAGTCATTTAACAAGGATGAGAGGGCATGATCCCAAAGGCTTTCCAACCTCCTGTCCAAGGAGAGTCCCCAGCTAGCCTAATCACTCTGGCAACAGCACACCTGAGCATTTCCCTCTCAGCACAAAGGAGGAAAAAGGAACTGGGAAGCTGGGTCAGTTGGACAAATCAGATCTGAGGCTGGAAACAACCCATAGATGTCTTCCCATTTAAGAGGGCTTAACAAGCAAGTTGGGCAAATCATCTATTCAAAGGTTTAAATGTGACTCGGCCATTGCTTTGAAGTATCTAAGTCGACAGAGTCTGCTCTCCATCAAATTTTTTCAAATAATAATAATAAAATTTGAAAATTATGATAATTATGTGTTCTGTACCCTGGATAAGGGCAGACTACAGTGAAGCATATTTTCCAATGTAATTAAGGCTTTCAACTGATCCCTCCCAACTGCAATTGTTATTTCAGAAGCGAATTAATAAATCACGTCCAGCCTGCTCAGAATAAAAATTTGTCTTGAGTATTCCTGTTGCAACCTGCAAGCTCTGATTCAGAGCAGGAGGAGAGAGGCTGGATGAAACCTATTAGATCGGCCTGTACTGATTCCCAACCTTGGACAAACTTTGGGGGAGAAGGTTTCAACTGGGACATCTGGAACCATTTCTAAGCTTTATTGCAAACAATATGCAAATAGTCATTCCCCTAAGTTCACTCCCTATGCTAAACTTGAAGCAATTAATGCTGACTCCTGGATGCCCAGGGGATTCAGATCTCCTGTGGTTTACACAGAGCACTTTAGCTATCGTGATGAATTAGTGTAAGGCCTGGTAATGCACCTTTGTGTATGTGAGGCCTTTTAAGGCTCTTGGAGGTCAGGCTTGCGGCTGTATAAAGCACATTTTCCCTTGGCACACCAGAGACTGACAGCATGCAAAGCTATATTTCTATTCCTCACAGGTTCCAGATTCCAAATGTCCAAAGTCACCATTTGGCTTCTTTGGGCAGCTGATGTTTCAAGCCTGTGATAATTCAAGGTAAATATTTACCAAGGCAGCCCAAGCAGGAGCACTTTGCATGCTTAGTGAAAGAGCAATGTGTCAATTCAGAGGAGAGGTACCATTTTTCTTTTTGTCCAAACACAGGGAGGGTGCAAAACCCAGGGCAGGACACCACTGATCAGAAATCCCGTCCTTGGATTGGGGTGGGTGCCTGCTGGGGGAGTTCTGCTAATCTCCTTTTAAAAGGAAAGGAGGGAACAGGTGCATGAAACCCAGATGCCTCCCTGGTCAATGTTATTTACACACATAGGTGATATAGTGAAGAGGTTGTGGGCTGAAAGCCACAGGGCTTAGTCCCTAGAGATAACTCCACACTAGATGTTTGGCGTTGCACAACGTTTTTAAATCGTTTTTGGATATGAATTTCCCTTTGCTAAGTAAGAGCATTCTAGGACCAATTTGATGGTCTCTTTCAGAAATAAAGCATGGTGGTTCTACTTTTCTCAGCAGTGTATTTTTGCTAGTCTGTCATTTTCTGTTTGGCACAGAGAAATGCATCAATGACAGAGATCGAAAGATGCCCAACACTCTGTCCTATCAGCTCCTCAGCTCTTTCAGTATCTCTTACCAACCTCTCTGTACTTTCCTAGCTGTATGTCCATTGGAGATTTCCTTGACTTATTTACATCTCTCTTTCTTATCCATAAAATGGGAATAACAGAGCTTAATTTATTGAATGATGGCAAGGATTAAGTTTGTAAAATGTGCATGAAATTGATGATAGGCATTCAGAAAGTGTTAGGTATTGACAGTGTATATTGATTTAGCATTTCCTAGGATCTGCCCTGTACATTCTTGCCACTGTGTTTTTTGTCATTGAGTTTGCGTTTTTATGCTGTCATAATAAAGAACCATAAACTGAGTGGCTTGAACAACAGAATTGTATTGTTTCACAGTTCTGGAGTCTAGAAGTTCAAGGTCAAGGTGTCAGTAAAGCCATATTCCCTCTAAAAGTGCTAGGCAAGGATCTGTTCCTGACTTCTCTCTTAGCTTTTGGAAGGTGCTTGGCTTTTGGCAGCATAACTCCAATATTCACCTGGCCTCCTTCCTGTGTGTCTGTGTCCAAATTTCTTCTTTTAATAAGGACATCAGTCACATCAGATTAGAAACCCAGCCCACTCCAGTATGACTTTGTCTGAACTAATCACTTCTGTAATAACCCTATTTTCAAATATTATCACATTCTGAAATACTGAAGGTTAGAACTTCAACATATGAATTTGAGGTTGGGGGAAAAAATCAACCCATAACAGTTCTATCCTCTGTCTTTAATCAAAAACTTCCTTGATTCTCTTTAACATTTAAGTTCCTGCTGCTCCTTTAAGACACAGGTTAACTTCCTGGGCCTTCTCTGACCACGCCCATCAAAGCTCAACAAGGTTCTGCCTTCTTTAGAATTCTAACAGGGATCCTCTGTATTTCTTATTTGAAACTTAGTTTTGAGTTCCCGTATGTTGTTAATTGCTGTTATTCCATATGTATTTTATGTCTTGAACTAAAGGAGAATACCATATATATATAGTTGCATCTTCTCCTGCTCTTTGAACACTCCACTGCACAGAGTAGAAATTTAACTACTTTCCATCAAGATAACAAGTATTTGAAGAAACATATCTAGCACAAAGTCGTTGTAAACTTCACACAAATTCAGTGAAATGAAAATACATATCTGCCCTTCCTAATTATTCTACATACATGATCATGGTCCTCAGAAACTTTCTGATCAAGATAATTGTGAAAACAACCCGTCATATCTTGCTCACAGGTGGGACACTTGGTTCAACTTGAAGGTGAGTCCTGGTAAACTCTTGGTCAAATACTGACTGTTGGAGAGTCTGTCAAGGAGCATTAGTCTAACCTTCCGGGACTCAGCATCAAGCCTCTCTTGTGTTAATTCTGACTCTCGCTTTGTTCTGATAATTTAAGTACTGTGTTCCTAAAAGCCAGTCACCTGAGAACCCCAACTGTGGTGATTCTTCGGTAACAGATAAATCTTGGAAACTCACCTTGTACATGGTCTCTGTAGGCCTTGGCCTTGTTCTAGCCTGCTTGACAACTCATCCTCTGCCCACTCCCAAGACTGAGGTTTTACGTGATTCAAAGACCTGCTTCTTACTGCTGAATCACTTAACTGATACAAACCTGCTGTCTATATCCTAGATTTCAGGATGTCAATCTTTCTGATAATTTCTCTAGACTATGTTCTATCCAACTCGTAAAACAAACAAAGTGCCCCCTAAATGGACTGCTTATTTTGCTAGCCTCCTCTCCAAATACCCTTGCTTAGCATAATCAGTATTTATCTCTAAAAAATGGGGTCTGTTTCACTTCCAAGATCATCCCTCTCTGGAATTTAACCATGTCACTCTCAAGCTTCTTCTAAGAAATGATCTAAGGGAGTTCTGGAGCCCCTAACTGCAAAGCAAAAATCTGATGAGACAAAGCCACCTTTTAATGAAGACCTCCTCTTTTGAGCTGTTTTCCCCCACAGCAATTCTGACATCAAATGAGAGGGTTTTTTTCTTCCTCATATCAAATACATGTTGTCTTTTCCACACTAACTTTTCAGTTCTCTGCTTCTCCAACAACAGAGTGTCCTACAATTTAATTCAACTCTGACATGACCTACCTGGAGTGAATATGAGACTCCACAGTTTTAAGGGCTTAGTCCCACAAGACTACCCTCACTTCAGATACTAGTCTCGAGCATCGGGTCACCAAATAACACACACTTCTGCGTGACTTAGCTACAAATCTGGGGATTCTCTACTTCCTCCAACCCCCTGTTTTGATAATTTTCTAGTACAACTCACAGAACTCAGGAAGGCACTTTACCTATTATTACCTGTTTATTATAAAGGACACAACTCAGAAGCATCCAAATGGAAGAGATGCATAGGGCAAGGTATGGGGGGGGTAGCGATATGGAGCTTCTGACACTTCTCAAGGCATACCCACCCTCCCAGAACCTGGATGTGTTTATCAACCCTTTTGAAGCCCTTTATTTAGGGGTTTTGTGGGGGTTTTATTATGTTGATGTGCTTGATTAAATCCTTGGCCATGAATGATTAACTCTATCTCCAGCCCCTTTCTCCTTCCCAGAGGTCAAGGATCGGGGCTTAAAGTTCTAACCCTCTAATTATGCCTTGTCCTTTTAGAGTCTATTCCCCATCCTGAAGATATCTAGCTTCCACGTTCCCCCCTGCCCCCATGAGTAAGATAACAGCATACAAAAGATAGCTTCAAAGATAATTTTAGTCCTCAGGAGAGTACAAGAATTTTAGGATTTGTGTACCAGAAACTGGGAACAGAGATCCAATATTTATTTTTTACTTAAAAAAATCTTTATTGGTCCCAAATTCATTATATTAAATTTCAAAACAATAAAAAGTGGGTGAACCTTTAAAAGCGATACTTGTTGACTAGAACAGTTAGCATGGATTGCAAAGCAAATTGCATTTGACCAGGCGTGATGGCTTTTCAGGTTGAGCAGAACTCCGATCTTGAGGAGGCCACAGAAGCTGAGTCATGGGAATTCAGTGAAGTAGAAGATGCTGCAAACTGCCAGGTGCCAAATTTTTCCTGTTTGGTCCTAATTCAGGTATGGGAAATAGAGGAAGCAGGGAAGCTGCCATTTGCCTGCTTGTGGTTTTAATTAAAATTGGAAAGAAGTGCTAAGCAGACTCAGAGAAAAGTCTTGCTTCCTCACATACATGTTCACAAGAGACACTGGTTGGGCAGTACCGTTCAGTGGAAACATCTTGACACAAAATCATCCTCATGTTTAGCTCTAAAGCATTGATCCTTAGAGCACCAAAAGTTGTTGACAAAAAAGCCATGTGAGAGCTAGCTGGACATCCTTAATAAAAGGGAACTGATAAGAATTACAAAACAGGAAACATTTATCAATTTTCAGCCACCTAAAGTGTCCTAATGAAGGGTTTTACCTTAGGAACCTGCTTTAAATTAGTAGTTTCCTAAATCTTTGTCATATGTGTATGTGTGTGTGTGTGTGTGTGTGTGTGTGTGTGTGTGTATGAGATCACTGTGTGTGTGTGTGTGTATGAGATCATTGCTGATATTGTGGGTGCTTAGAAAAAAATACTGTCTTTTTTATACTCAACAATTAGTACTTATGCAAGAGGACCCTTCTCCTTTTCATAGGAAAACACCATTAAAGAGCAACTATCTCACCAAGAAAGAGTTGATGGCAGAGGCTGAAAATCTTATGAGGATGTGGTCAGTCCAGGCAAACATACAAACAGATGTGTACAAAATCTATACCCCTATGTGGGATTGAAGTTCTATTACAATACAAATGAAAAAAAAATCCAAGTCTCTTATGTGCCAATGTAATAAAACCTTGCTTGTCTACTCAAAAATAATAAAGGGTCAGAAAAACCTCATGCCAAACCAAGATCTTAGGTAGAAGTTAGATCAGAACAGGTGAGACACAGTGAATGGGCGCTGGCTTTAATTTATAAGAATACCAAGATGGGAGAAATATGAAAAATATAAATAAGCTCTTCAATTATGTGTGTAACTTCCTTAGCTTTCTTCCTCTTTGTTTTTTGGATTTGATTGATCAAAAACTCCTCTGAGCCTTTTAACAACAACAAAAAAAGTTACTTACATTAAGCTTGCAAAAAATACCAAAGAGAACAGCACTTTGAATCCACTAATAACTTCTTATCTTAATACAGTAAAAAAAAAAATTAAAAATCCACTTTATTTGCCATACTTCTGACTTATTCATGTTTTGCTTTTGCCCCATGTTAGTGTGACCTGAATCTGACAGATGTTTTTAGGTGTGTTAATATAGATATAGGTTTGGTTTCATCATCAGAACACCAAAAGAAGTAGATAAAACTGTTGTTTTTCCTCTAAGGCAAAAGAGAGAAGTTTATTTCTGTGCCATACACCATTCTGAGGCTGGTGTGCTATTGCTTCACTGAGGTTCCTATAGTTTGACTGTGTGCCCTCCAAAATCTAGGTGTTGCCAACATAATAGTATTAGGAAGTGGGACACTTAAGAGATTATTAGGCCATGGGGGCTTTTCCCTGATGAATAGGTTTAATTACCCTCATAAAGGGGCTTGATGGAGGGAGCTGGTGCCAGCTTGCTCTTCTGCCAAATGAAAACATAGTGTTCCTCCACTCCAGAAGATGACACATTCAAGTGGCCATTTTGGAAGAAGAGACATGGGTCTCTAACTGGCTGGCACCTTAATCTTAAACTTTACAGTCGCAGAACTGTGAAAAATACTGTTCTGTTCCTTATAAATTACTCAGTCTCTGGTATTCTGTTATAACAACATAGAACAAACTAAGACAGAGCAAACATAGAAAAACTAACGTAGAACAAACTGAAACAAACATAGAACAAACTAAGAATGTGCCCTGTACATTAGAAATCCCAGGTTCCTTCTCAGCGGTTACTTTGCTATCTCTAGGTTGTTACTCCTTTCCATAGTTGAAGATGACTTGCCACCACATCGCTCTCCAGGCAGCACAAAGACCAAAAGGGGAAGGTGCACATCTTTCTGTAAAGACACATCGTAGGAATTGTATATCTCACTTTTCCTTACACCCAATTTGTCAACATTTAGTCACGTGGGTCCACCTAGTTGTGAAAGAGACTAGCAAATTTCATTTTAATTTCAGGCAATCACACAGCCAGCAGAAAATCTGTAGCCTCCTCTTTACCTTTGGTTTTCAGTGGTTTGACTGTGATGCACCTGTCTATGTTTTCCTTTATATCTTATCCTGCTTATGGTTTTCTAAGCTTCGTGATTCTGTAAATTTTTGTCTTCTGCCCAACTTCAAAAATTTGCAGTCATTATTTTTTCATACAGTTTTCTTAGCCAATTTCTTCTTTCTTGGGACTCCAATTACTTGTATGTTTGCCTTTTATTATTACATTACATTTCTCTGAGACTATGATTATTTTTTTAATCTTTTATTCCTCTTAGTTCTTCAGCTTCTGTTGATCTGTGTACAAGCTCACTGACCCTCCTCCATTGTCTTCATTCTTCTGTTAATCCCACTCAGTTAAATTTTAATTTTATATGCTATAGTTTCTTTAGTTTTAGAATTTCCATTTGATACTTTTATAAGTTTTATATAAAACTTTATTAATTAATTACAGGCCTATTGTCCTCTACATCAGTGTTCATATTTGCCAATTCTGATATCCCAGCCACCAAAGAACCATTTCCATTGAGTTTCTTTTCTCTCACGAATGAATAACTTCTTGAAAGAAGAAACAATTTGTAAAATTTCCATGGTTGTTTATGGGTCAAGTAATTCTAAAATGTATTCTACACATTGTAAATTTTTGTAATTTTTTATGAAGATATTGTATTCTGTTATATTTCCTTAGATATATATGTATACATAGACATACGTATATAAACGAATATATGTATATTCATTTCAGAAGGCAATTAAGTTGGTCAGACTCAAACTAGAACTCTCTCTCTTCAGCTGCAGGTCAAATCCCAGTTCACTGCTTTTATTTTTAGCTAGAATTAAACTGTATAGTTCAGAGGAAAGCCAGAGATTTAAGCAGAGTGTATGCACAGAAGTTGGAGTTTCTTTTTTTTGGTCTCTCTCTTTTCTGTGATGAAGTGCTACTTTCCAGTTGCTGCATCTGCCTCAAACTCTTTCCCTTGGTCCTTGACGTCACAGAGCCTGTAGATTTTCCATCAGTTTTAAGCGTCTTGCTCAATGCCAACTGTGGTTTGACCTCAGTGTAAAAGTCATAGCAAATGGAAAAATCAATCAGTCATTCTCTTTTTTATCATGTCATTTCCCTCCCAAATCTGCCTGCTTTGTTCAGTCTCTAGTATCTTTGAGTCATTGTCTCTCTGTATATTTTTCCCCCACAATTTTTAAGTGTTATCAGCAAAAGTGTCAGTCAGCAGGAGCTTGTTCAGCCATACCACAAATGGAAACAAATCTAAAGTTTTGACTGAAAGAAAAGGGAAGCATAGTTATTGGGAAATAACTAGCAGTATCTACCAAGGGCCTTCCCTACATTTGGACTTCTTCTACAGAATGCTCTTACATCTGTTTCATTCTCAATTTTCCAAAGAAATTTATTGTTGACTACTTCATGTTGAGGCAAAAAGGCTTGTTTTGTAATGCATGTGCTCCCTAAATTTGGTATATAAAACTAATTTTTTAATAAAAATCTTAAGTTTTGTCTTGCATATTGCAGTGATATAGCCTAGCAAATGCTGTTTCTTCCTTTATAATAAAGGTTTTACTGTTTAGATAGGATATACTAGCTGATAACTGTGGTTCCAGAACTCAAAGCCTCTCTACTTATGGTCAGCCTTTAGTACAATCAGAGATTGAGGACTGTGTTGCTAACATTGAAACAATGTGGATAGGCTAAGAACAAATATTAGCACCTTCACTAAATGACATATAGTTTATAGTAATACATGAAACAAATCAGCCAAAGAGTGCTGATTACCTACTATATATTGAGTACTGTGTTACATAGGTCATAAACACACATGGGACTCTGTTGCCACTCTGAAAGAGTTTATGTTCTTCTTTGAGAAGTTGACAATATGGTTCTGTTTTTAATCTACAACCGTAGATATAATATGTTATTATGAATTTTAATTTCCCAGGACTAAAAGCATAATCTACTTGGTGTGATACTCATACATGCCCAAAAGCTAGGTTAGTTTCTCTTTCTTTCCTTCCTTCCTCCCTCCCTCCTTCCTTCTCTCTCTCTCCTTCTTTCTTTCCTTCCTCCTTTCTTTCTCTTTCTTCCTTCTTTATTTCCTCTTTCCTTCCTTTCTCTCTTTCTCTTTCTTTCCTCCTTTCTTTCTTTCTTTCTTTCTTTCTTTCTTTCTTTCTTTCTTTCTTTCTTTCTTTCTTTCTTTCCTTCTCTCTTTCTTTCTTTCTCTCCTTCCCTCCTTTTCTTCCATCCATCCTTTCTTCCTTCCTTCTTTCCTTTTAGTTTTTCTATTCTTTTTTCTTTCTTCCTTTTTTCTCTCTCTCCTTTCTTTCTTTCCTTCCCTCCTTCCTTCCTTCCTTCCATTTTTGTTTTTGCAGGAGTTGCAGAGGGTAGGCAGGTGTTCACAATAGATATGAATATGGGAGATAAAAATGAAATAAATTTACCCAACTGAAATAATTCTATGTTACTATAGACTAAAAAGTCCATCTATTACTTGGTGAGACCATTCCAAAGCACAGAAAAATAAAGTGAAAATTATTTTTTTTTCAGAAAAAAAATAGAGAACATACAAGAAACCAACTACTAAAATACAGGTGTTAAAAGTTGGAGAACAAATAGCACATCTCTGTTTTTCAAATGCATTTAGTCTCCTGATAATCTAACTTTAAAATTGGAGGCCGGATGAGGTGGCTCACACCTGTAATCCCAGCACTTTGGGAGGCCAAGGTGGGTGGATCATGAGGTCAGGAGATAGAGACAATCCTGATTAACATGATGAAATCACATCTCAATTAAAAATACCAAGAAATTAGCTAGGTATTGTGGCATGAGCCTGTGGTCTCAGCTACTAAAGAGGCTGAGGCAGGAGAATCACTTGAACTCAGGAAGCAGAGGTTGCAGTGAGCCGAGATCTCACCACTGCACTCCAGCCTGGGCAATGAAGCAAAACTCCATCTCAAAAAAAAAAAAAAAAAAAAAGTTGGGGAACTATCTGCAAGGATCTAGGTTGCATTATGAAGCAGGGGGCATATTGGTTCCCAGTGACTAGGCTCTAAACCTGTGATGTCCCTTATCACATGTACTTAGAAATTTATAAGCTTGACAAGAAATATATGAATGACTAAATATGTAGGTATTATCTGATAAATTTAAATGTAAAAAATGTATTCATTTTCAAAAAGAAACGAATTCAGTGTCTTCAAGTATCACATTTTGATACAGTTAAGAAATGGGGTCTTCTTTATTTCTGTCTTCATTTCATTGTTTATCCAGTAGACATTCAGGAGCCAGTTGTTCGGTTTCCATGATGTTTTGTGGTTCTGAGTTAGTTTCTTAACCCTGAGTTCTAATTTGATTTAAACAGAACCAAAGACGAAAACCACATGATTATCTCCAAAGATGCAGAGAAGGCTTTGACAAAATTCAACAGCCCTTTATGCTGAAAACTCTTAATAAACTAGGTATTGAAGGAACGTATCTCAAAATAATAAAATCTATTTATGACAAACCCACAGCCAATATCATACTGAATGGGCAAAAACTGGAAGCATTCCCTTTGAAATCTGGAACTAGACAAGGATGCCCTCTCTCACCACTCCTATTCAATATAGTATTGGAAGTTCTAGTCAGAGCACTTAGGCAAGAAAAAAAGAAAAACTGAAGGGTATTCAATTAGGAAAGGAGGGAGTCAAATTGTCTCTATTCACAGATGACATAATTGTGTATTTAGAAGACCCTATCGTCTCAGCCCAAAACCTCCTTAAACTGATAAGCAACTTCAGCAAAGTCTCAGTATACAAAATAAATGTGCAAAAATCACACGCATTCCTATACAACAATAACAAACTAACAGAGAGCCAAATCTTGAGCAAACTCCCATTCACAATTGCTACAAAGAGAATAAAATACCTAGGAATACAACTAACAAAGGATGTAAAGGACCTCTTCAAGGAGAACTGCAAACCACTGCTCAAGGAAATAAGAGAGAACACAAACAGATGGAGAAATATTCCATCCTCATGGTTAGGAAGAATCAATATTGTGAAAATGGTCATACTGCCCAAGGTAATTTACAGATTCAATGCTATCCCCATCAAGCTACCAATGACCTTCTTCACAGAATTGGAAAAATACACCTTAAACTTCATACGGAACCAAAAGAGAGCCTGCATAGCCAAGACAATCCTAAGCAAAAAGAACAAAGCCAGAGGCATCATGCTACCTGACTTCAAACTATATTACAAGGCTACAGTAATCAAAACAGCATAGTACTGGTACCAAAACAGAAATATAGACCAATGGAACAGAACAGAGGCCTCAGAGGCAATGCCACACGTCTACAACCATCTGATCTTTGACAAACCTGACAAAAACAAGCAATGGGGAAAGGGTTCCCTGTTTAATAACTAGTGTTGGAAAAACTGGCTAGCCATCTGCAGAGAGCAGAAACTGGACCCCTTCCTGACACCGTACACTAAAATTAACTCCAGAGGGATTAAAGACTTAAACATAAGACTTAACACCATAAAAACCCTAGAAGAAAACCTAGGTAAAACCACTCAAAACATAGGCATAGGCAAGGACTTCATGACTAAAACACCAAAAACATTGGCAACAAAAGCCAAAATAGACAAATGGGACCTAATTAAACCCCAGAGCTTCTATACAGCAAAAGAAACAATCATTAGAGTAAACCAGCAACCAACAGAATGGGAAAAAGATTTTTGCAATCTACTCATCTGACAAAGGGCTAATATCCAGAACTCACAAAGAACTAAAACAGATTGACAAGAAAGCAAACAAACAACCTCATTCAAAAGTGAATGAAGGATATGAACAGACACTTTTCAAAAGAAGACACATATAAGGCCAACAAACATATGAAAAAATGCTCATCATCACCGGTTATTAGAGAAATGAAAATCAAAACCACATTGAGATACTACCTCACACCAGTTAGAATGGTGATCATTAAAAAATCTGGAGACAACAGGTGCTGGAGAGGATGTGGAGAAATAGGAACAGTTTTACACTGTTGTTGGGAATCTAAAGTAGTTCAACCATTGTGGAAGACAGTCTGGCACTTCCTCAAGGACCTAGAAATAGAAATTCCATTTGACCCAGCAATCCCATTACTGGGTATATGCCCAAAGGATTATAAATCATTCTATTATAAGGACACATGCACACATATGTTCACTGCAGCACTGTTTACAATAGCAAAGACCTGGAACCAACCCAAATGCCTATCAATGATAGATTGGACAAGGAAAATGTGGCACATATACACCATGGAATACAATGCAGTCATAAAAAATGATGAATTCGTGTCCTTTGTAGGGACATGGATGAATCTGGAAACCAGCATTCTCAGCAAAATGACACAAGAACAGAAAATCAAATACTGCATGTTCTTACTCATAGGTGGGTGTTAAACAATGAGAACACCTGGACACAGGGAAGGGAGCATCACACACTGGGGTGTGCTTGGGGGAAGCAGGGGAGGGACAGTTGGGGCGTGGGGAGGTTGGGGAGGGATAACATGGGGAGAAATGCCAGATATAGGTGATGGGGGGATGGAGGCAGCAAACCACATTGCTATGTATGTACCTATGCAACAATCCTGCATGATCTGCACATGTACCCCAGAACCTAAAGTACAATAATAAAAAAAAGAAATAGGGTCTTCTAATTAACGTAGTTGAAAACATAGATTTTTCAAAGAATTTTAAAGAATAGGATGTAGAAATAGGTTTATTATGTATTCATGATTTGAAAAAAAACTTATTGCCCATATAACATAAATGAACATTCTTTTGAGAGGCTGGATAACAGAGTGGTCAGGAGTCAGGATATTAGAGCCTCTTCAGTGAATTTTAAACTTTGTTACTTTGGGGCAAGTTACAAATGTAACTAGTGCCTTCTATTTTGTTTTTTCCTCTGTAAGATGGGTTTAACAACACATTCCAGTGGTGAGTTGCTATGATAAATAAATTATTTAATAAATATAAAGAAGTAAGAACATCTTTGGGACATAAAGAGAACATTGTAAATATTAACAACTATTACTATTAAAAGGAATGATACTGAAGATGGGCACCTGGATTACTTTTGTTTTAATATCCAGGAACTCAGTTTAAAAACCTTCTTATACTAATGTCAGTTAATATATGTCATATTTTCATTGTGTAATGCAGACTTCAGTCCATTTATCTGCAGGAAGCATCTGTTCTACCCATTTTGCCATCACTTCTTGGTCCTATGTCTGTGGACTACACCTTTTACATTTTATGAAGCAAATGAGATTTGTCATCTGTAAAAGGCTAATCCTAATGTGACTAACAGATAGAATTTGTATTTTATTTACTAGAGGCTAGCACAGTGCCCACAACATAATGTTATCACAGTAAAAATAAAGAATAACGTTTACCTGCTGGAGTATGGGACACTGAATGAGATCCTATCCTGAGAGTCCTTTACTCTTCTAAGATGTATAACTACTTATTAGACATTTCTAATAGATTGAAATTAAATTTGTCTATTTCATTTTAAATACTGATAATTTTCAACATATGTATTAGCCCTTACCTACCAACCATCAACTGATTGTGAATGTTAAATTATCTTCCAGCAGTAGAGGTGAAACTCAAACATTATCCACAATCTATTTCCTGGTGTTTTTTTGTTTTGTTTTGTTTTGTTTTGTTTTTTTGAGACGGAGTTTCACTCTTGTTACCCAGGCTGGAGTGCAATGGCACGATCTCGGCTCACCTCAACCTCCGCCTCCTGGGCTCAGGCAATTCTCCTGCCTCAATCTCCTGAGTAGCTGGGATTACAGGCACGCGCCACCATGCCCAGCTAATTTTTTGTATTTTTAGTAGAGACGGGGTTTCACCACGTTGACCAGGATGGTCTCGATCTCTTGACCTCATGATCCACCCGCCTCGGCCTCCCAAAGTGCTGGGATTACAGGCTTGAGCCACCGCGCCCGGCTATTTCCTGGTTTTCTTAGTTACAAATGGCATGGCTGATTATAGACACACAGTGTCTGGACAAGAAACAGTGTCTCTTCTACTGCAGATCTGGTAGACCAAAGCAAGATTTTAAAGTCATTTAATATTGCATCTTTAGAGCATTGCATGCTGGCCCCTGACACAGGAATACTAACCCTCTTAGCAATTCCCAACTGCCAGAAAAAATATAGGTCCCCTCTGTCTTGGTTATTCTTAAACTCCATACAGAAATATTAGTACTGAGTCAGTCTGAATAATATGATGACATGTGTATGTTACGTGTGCACACACATGTGCACATTTCTGGTCAATGTATAAACAAAAGTGCAAGAGGACTCACTCTCCTATCTAGACAAAACAGAAAATAACTCATTCTTAAAAACTTAGTTTTGAGGACCTGAGAAAAAATATGAAAGGCAGCAATACAGCCTCTCTTCATACAACAGGATGTTCTAAACCCTAAGGCTTCATACTTTGGCACTATAATAGGACATAATTGATAATCATTAGGAGGCTGAGTGGGTCTTAGGAGAATCATTACCTCCAATGACAGGATTTAGGAGATGGGCAAGAGAACGTTAAAGTGTGACTTGTTTTCTTGCCATATGACCAGTTATTCATTTGTTTGGGTTTACTCATTCATTTATTTATACACTCATTCATTATTTACTCTTATTCTACCCACACATTTTCTCAAAATATTAAGTGGATATAACATTATTCTTTTCTTGTATCCTTAAGAAATTTACAGAGTATTAGGACAATGAAACTTGATGATGCTTGTGATTTTCCTGATATTTCAGTGACTGTTTCTAGCTAAAGCTTATGTGTTTCTCCTATAAAACCATTATAATGTAAGTGATTACTTATTAATTTTGAAAGATGTTACCACATAGTAAAATAAAATATAGGTAACACTAGATTTTTCTGTGTCATTAAATTATTTTCTTTCAGTTTGTTCATCTTCATTTTTGACACAACATTTTAAAACATTGGGTAGTTGCCTTGTCTTTTTAGCAAAGCATATTCATTCAACATGGAGCTACAATCTCACACTTCAACCTATATCTTTTAATGTAGATAAATAAATTAATTAACAAATCTTAAAAGCTCCCATAAAAATAAGACATATTACCCAGAGGAAAGTGCAGTTTTTTATTGTTGTTGTTTGTTTTTTAAATAAGTCCCATCGGTAATAATAGATGCCAGAAGATAGTGGATTCTTAACTTCAGTGAACTGAGATAAATTAACTTTCAACCCTAGACTTTATGCCTACTTATACTTTCATTCAAAAATAGGTACAAAGTAATTACAGTTTTATCCATACAAAGATTAAGAGTGCTTTCTCCCACACAGGCTTTTATTAAAAGAATGACTAACATGCTTCTGAAAAAAAAATATATATATACATAAAATTTAAAAACCATAATAAAATTTTAGGAGAAAAACTAAACCATGATGAGCTTAGAAATTGACTGAATTTATCAAATAATTTAAGTTTATATCAATTGATTTTGAAATCCTCATTTTTAGGTTAATATAAGTAAAATTAGGATCCTAGACAACAAAATCAACAAGAGTAAGATGTTTACTGGCTAGCTAGACTGTGCTAGAATTATTCTAGTACTTAGGACAAAAATAGAAAAAAATGAGTTACTATAGATATTTTTAAAAATTATGGTCACGTAAGTAGGTTACAAAATTAATGACACTCATTAAATAGATTAAAATGCAATGCACAGATATCAAATTATCATAGGAGAAAAGTACATGGTGAAGTCTGGAGATAAATATGAAGAATTTCTTCAATCAAACAGAAGTAAACAAGAAAAAGAAAAGGATGGTAAACAGCTAACACAAAATATAATGGTAAGAATAATCCAAAATATATCAGTGAGCAAAATAAATGCAATAAATAAATTGCATTTAAGCACAAATGCACAGCAAGTACACAAACTCCTACTTAAAATACAGAGATTATCAGACTGTATTGAACAGGTAAAGGTACATATTACTTGAAAGAGTTCTCCTAAACAAATCCATGGCATAAAGTTAAAGGGGGGGAAATATATGCTATGTAAATACTAGCCTAAAAGAAGATGGTAGCAATATTAAGTATCAGACAACCTAAAGTTTAAGGAAAATAAAACCATAATAGGTTTAAGAAGAGCATTTTTTAATAAGGAGCAAGCCACCAAAAAAGATTCAGCAGCCATGAAGTCTATTCACCCCAATAGATTAGCTAAGGACTGTATGAAAGGAAAGAATACCAGCACTGCAGACATGTAATACAGCGTCTTTGGTCTAGCCAGGCTTATGGTCTGCTGCTAGAAGGTCTCATAGTCAGGGAACTAATTTGCAGCCACCTTCAACCTGTAGAGAGTGTGCCTCCTGGGACTGGAAAAGGATCAAAGGTTTTCAGACTAGTACTTATAGGTAAAATCTATGTCTCCAATTAAGAATAGGATGGTGAAGAGAAGGGAGAGAAAGGGAGACAGGAAAGGAAGGTAGAGAGAGAAAAAGGAGGAGGTGGATTATACAAACAGTTGAAAACAAATTTTTCATGAAGTTATTAATCCCATGTTAATGCATCACCCCATAAAGGTGAGTTTACCTCTGCAGAAGAGAACAGCTGGAGGTTAGGTAATATCCAGTTGGGGAAAGCATGAAATATTTAATCAGCACATGGTTGATATTGGACACAGTTGTAATACTATAGGATTTGTCAGATATTCAATTCCCTTAACTTGCCCTTTCCTCCATCTAAGCTGTTATCAGTTAAAGGTGTCTTCAGAAGGCAGGCTCAGAGGCATTAGCTACTGCCATCTTTGGTGAAATACATGCAGAATGTATGACTGGCCTTCTTCCACTGAAGTTCAAGGCCCCTGCTAAAACAACACTGCCCAGAACAATTTTAGAGTTCCTTCAAGTTGGCTTTATAATCTATCATGTCAAAAAAATAGACAACTCGGCTGAAAATGAAATCAAAGTTGGCCTGAAACATAGACACAGACTTGGAGGGTCAGGCTGATATTAATCCAGCAGATGAGCTTGGTTTCTGAAGAGGAGAGGTGGGCACCACTGTGTTTTGAGGACTAAATATCTATGCTCAAAATGCATAGCTCTTTCTCCCGAATACCTTGAGACATCCAGACATGCAAATATGCCGTGATAAACTCCAGACACCATTCAAGAGATACTGGAATAACACGACTTGGAGAAATGGAGCCCACAAACATTTGGAGGGACCTTGCCAGGCCACTTCAGTGTAGATGATAACTGTAGCACTTGTTCCATTTTATAGGTTAGAAAACAAAAGTTCAGAGACATTAAGTGACTTGTTTAAAAACACTCAAGCTGGCTAGTAACAGCTAGGAATAGAACTCCCAAACCAAGGCCCTTTTCTAAATTGACTGAAGGAATCTCCTAACTCACAAGAATAGCCAATGGAAAAAAAAATCCTAATATTTCAGATTGTTAATTTGGCTGATCCTCAGAAAGACATTCAGATAGTGGTAGGACTAGACTCATTTGATGCACACACCCTTTCTCATCCTCGCCTCAAGCACCTCATGACAAAGCAAGGAGTGAGTTTATGCTGGGGTTATGGATTCTCTCTGAATATGTTTCAGGGTGTCAACAGGCAGTTGGTTAATAGTTTCCATTTGGAAATAAATGCTTTTGAATTTTATAGCCAGCTTCAGTGACTGATTCAAAAGATACCTGATAGCATTTAATAGTTAAAGCATATTTCAAAAGTCCTTTATGTTCTACTAGAAATATAGCCCAGGCGAAGGGATATTCTGATTCTGGGTGTGGGCTCCCCGTGAGTAGGAAGATGTTTAGTGAGAAAGTCCTTAAATGCTTATAGGCTTTGCATTCACTATTGAAATGCAAGCCAGACATAGAGCCAAGTCAGCAAAATAATGATTACCGCAAATGGGTGCGCTAAGTTGGGTTGTTAGCAATTTATCCAAATTAAGAGTTGGGGCTTTATCATAATCACTAGAGAAGTATGCCATTCACAGCATCATTTATTTTCACATGTGATATTCATCCTAATTTCTAAGTTTACCACCATCGTCTTCCAAAATATAAACATATATTCAATTCATAGCTCACATCAGAGGGTTCTGTCAAATTAGAAGGTAATCTACAATAGAGTATAACATTTTCTTTCTTTCAAGAAGCCCGCTAAAATTTAAATTTTATTTAGATCCTAAGAGTCTTTAGGCATTTTCTCTTACTCAATGTTTTATTATTATTCATGGTATCAATTAAGGTCATTGATAGCACACTTAAATAGGAAAATGTTTAAAAGCATAAAAGGAGAAACAATTCAAAGGGCAGAAATGTGGGAAACTCGAGGCTTTGTGTAGTAGTTTGGGGCTAGCAATAGTTTGGGGCTATTATCACTCTTAAGCCTGAATGGGCAAAGAAAGAGGGTGGTTATCGAACCCAGTCTGGCCACAGGTTGGAGAGAGAGCTGTCCAACAGGAGCTGTGGTCTTCAGTAGAAAACCACAGTCAACTCTAAGTGACGGACAGGGAGGGAGCTGGAGGAATAAAACATCCACCCCACTCTTGACTTGCGGTCAGATCTCCTAAAGATGCTCCCACTAGCCAAAGCCAACTACCAGCCAGAGAGAGAAGGATTCCGTTGAAGTAGTTAACAATCAATCAGCTTTCTCTGCCCAGAGCAGGATAGAGAGGGGTGGAGAGTAAATCTGGGAGAGAGTCGGGGTGAAATGGAAAATATTCAGCACATAGATAATGTTTCCTTTCCTGAAAGTCACTTTAAGTCCTTTGCATTTTTCTTGACATTTGAATTCTGTTCTGTAAAACTGAAGAACCATTTCTCGTGCAAGTTGTTGAAAAGCCAGATAATTCAGTGCTGCCCTGTAGACTGGAGTCCTAAAACATCAAGCTAAACGTGTTCACAGGTTGGTTTTGAGATATATTTCCCTGAAACCCATGTATCTTTGGACTTTCCTCTATTTCTCTTCAATAAACTTTCAAAATTGGTGACTGGATGAGCCTACTCGTTAGTATTCATGAGCTCTCCTCAGAGAAACAAGTGGGGATTATTTACTTGGATAACTGGATTTCTTTTTTTTTTTTTTTTTTTTTTTTTGCCAGGCAAAAGGGGAGATAAGCCGTATTTCTTTATGGGAGAACCATAATAGTCACTGGCATCTGGTTCACTGCCTCGAAAGTATTGGGAAGTTCCAGAAGACAGATGACTCTAAGATCATCAGCCCCTTGGAGCACATGTGTCAAGTAGTTGAATTTCTTTGAGGTCAACATCAAGAAGTGAGAGGCAGGTTGGAGTCTAAAAGAAGAGCCAGTTTACAAAAAGGCAAATTGGAGGAAAGGTGGGTTGGAGACTAATCAGAGAGTGAGCAGGGGCAGCACAGTGCTGGGGAATCAGGTGGAAGAGAAAAAGAATGCTGTTGATATTGGTGCTAAGAAGAGGGGCCCTCAATAATCAGTAGGTCTCTGAGCTAAGCTCTAGGGCATGTAGTTTATTGCCATGACTCCCTTTTGAGTAGTCGTTCTATGTAGGCATATGCCTTAGCTACTTCCTGACATTTAACTTCTTGAAGTTTGCTGGAATTGCTTGCATCAATCTCAATGGCTACGTACATGCTAGAACACTTGGAACACTAAACGAAGGCAAATTTTCTTCAGTACTGTTGCTCTATGAGTATGGGAGCACACAAAAAAAGAGTCAGCATACAAGGAAAATAAAGGCTTATTAACCAAATGAGTGAAAGGGAAATAATTTCCAAGTTGTCTTTTTGCTTTTGCAAAAATGAAAAGTAAAATTAATTTTTTTGTCTTACATTATGCTTTCATCTCAATAGGTGACTTTTGCAGGTAGCACGAGTTGTCCAACCTCTTCTTCTGTGTTCACTTTTTCATATTTCCAATTCAGCGCAGAGGGAAGTCTACTTGGAATACTAATGCTCAAACTTTAATGGTAAATTATGAATATATACATTTCTCCTTCCAAGGCTACCAGGACCAGTTAGCCTAGAAAATCATTGCCCTACATACAGGAGATCTGGGTTATCCTTTGAACGCTACTTCTGATATAGGTATGATTTCGTGCAAGTTAAATTTCCTCATCTGTCAAGTAAGGAAATAAACAAGTCAGTTGATAGGCTCATACTCAGTATAACCATACACCTAAAAGTGATTATTATTGGACTTCCAGTCTGTCATGTAAGGACCTTAAAAGTTACCATCCATCTTAACAACAAGTTAAAAAGCTGAACAAATTGAAAAATCATGAACTCTTCTAGGTCTATCAGAGAACTGAGGTCCCAGGGAAAAGTGCTGCCCCAAAATTTGCAGAACCTGAAATAGAGACAGATAATCACCACCTAACAGCAGAAACCCTCGAGCAGAAACCCTCGGGCAGAAACACCACAGGAAACAGCGCCAGGGCAGCAAAACGTGAACAGCAATGGACAGATCACTGGAGGCTCGCGGTAGACAACCCTGAGAGTTTAAAAGCTCCAAGGCAACAAATTCTGCCTGATTCTACTTATGTGAATTATCTAAAAGATCAAACTTATAGAAACAAACAGTAAAATATTGATTGCCAGGGACTGGCCAGGAGGAGGAAATAGTAATGTTGCTGTTCAACAGGTATAAAGTTTCAGCTATGCAAGATGAGTAAGTTCTAGATATCTGTAGTACAATATTGTGCCTAGAGTTCAAAATAAAACACGATGCACTTAAAAATGTGTTACCAGAGGCAGAAGTTATCTGAGTTACCAGTGGCAAATCCGGTCGGGTCTGCATCAACCTCAGTTCTTGCCTCCTCAGAAGAAAGAATTCGACTGACGAGCATAAGGCAGAAGAAGAGATCCAGGCAAGTTTTAGAGCAGGAATGGAAGTTTATTTAAAAAGTTTAGAGCAGGAACAAGAGGAAGTAAAGTACATTTGGAAGAGGGCCAAGCAGACATCTTGGAGGACAAGAGCAGGGTTTGACCTTTTGACTGTGGGTTTTATATGCTGGCATACTTCCAGCGTCTTGCTTCCCATTTCCCTTGATTCTTCCCATTTCCCTTGATTCTTCCCTTAGGGTGGGCTGCCCACATGCTCGACCACTGGAGTTGTGCACATGCTCACTTGATGCATTCTTCCTTTTTCTGGTCGAATGCCCCAGGAAGGTCATATACCAGTTAAACTCTACCATTTTGCTACTCTACCATTTTGCCTCTTAATGCGCATGCTTGAACTCACTGGCCTAACTCTTGACATCTTATTGGGAAGCTGCCAATCACCAGTTATAGGTGTTTTTATCTTCTAGGAAACTGCCTTTCTCTTGCACTGACTGTGATCAATTATTATTTTAGATCAGCAGTGTGACAACTTCCTGACCATCTCCTGATGGTCGCCTGACATTCCTGGTGGGGTGGGGGTAGCCCTCTCCTGCCCCACTCATGCCTGGCTGGCTACCTACAGTAACAGATTTATGAAGATGATAGATCTGAAGTGTTCTTACACAATTTTTTTAAAGTCACTTAAAAAAAGGTCTTAAAAAAAAAAACTCAAGGGACTGCAGTCATTGAGTAGCCTCTACACTATTATGAGTTTGACTCTCGGAGCTCTACCAGGTCCACACAGTGAAATTTGAGAAAAATTTTCTAGTGTTTCTGGCAGGTGGAGGGAAATACTCCAGAGCATCCTGTTCTAAACAAGGCTTCTCAGGAGAAACTATGTTACCAGAGCCAGTGTGCCGGGGTTTCCATCAGAGCCTGAATGACCTGGGAGAAGGGAAATTCCTAGATCAATCACCTGTTAGTTCTCCTGTCCACCTAACCTGGAAAAACACTAAGAAGAACTGGTACAGTTCACAGTCCAGGTGCACAGGCTTACCAAAAAGCTGAGACCCAACTAAAGCACACTTCCACTCCCCTGCACCTTACCACTACATTGCTAGATGCCTATTTGCCACAATTCCTCTTATCTAGTAGGTCACATTCACCTTTCCACAAAAAAATTACAAGGCATACAAAAGGCAGTTCAAATGGTTTGAGGAGATCAAACAAGCATTGTAACTAGAGTGAAATATGGCAGAAGTGTTGGAATTATTAGACCAGGAATTAAAAATAATGAATCCAAATTAAGCAAATGAAATCCAAAGCACACAGAATAAAATAAGTAATGAAAATTAGAGCAGAAATTGAAGACAGGAAATTAATAGAGAAAATCAACAAAGCCAAAAGCTGTTTGTGATGTCAATTGGAGTGGGCAAAGGGACACCCAGAGAGCTGGTAAGCATTATTTCTGAATGTGCCTCTAAGGGTGCTTTGGGAAGAAATTAGCATTTGAATCAGTAGACCGAGTAAAGAAGCTTATCCTCATCAACATGAGTGGGCATCATCCAATCCCTCGAACACCTGAATAAAGGATGAAGAAAGGGTAAATTTGTTCTCTCTGTCTTCTGCAACTGTGGCATCCATCTTCTCCTACCCTTAAACATCGTAACTCCAGGTTCTCAGGCCTTTGGACTTGGGAGTCTCACAACAGTTACCCCCCAACCCCTGCCACAGCTCTCGGGTCTTTAGATGCAGACTGAATTACACCACCAACTTTCTTGGGTCTGCTGCGTGCCAATGGCATTTTGTGGACTTCTCAGCATTCATAATTATGTGGCCCAATTCCCATAACAAATCCCCTCATATATCTACTAACAAAATAGACATATAGAATAGCTCCTACGACTCCCAGAATGTATTATTACATGACTTAGGTTACAAACATAGCTAAAGGAAGGCTGAACAATTTAGGGGAACAGTAGATCAGTCTTCACCCTAAACAAAGAAGTGCTCCTGAAGGAAATGTTGCCAAATCTCATCCAATCAGAATGGAAGGGAAAAGACAACACAGCAAGCTGATGTGAATATGATGACGCTACAATGACACCATGATAGTAACTGATGTTTACTGAGTCTTCACTATAAGCCAAATTCTATACTAACACCCTAACTTGCATAACTCATTAAATCCTCAAGTCGATGACAATCATAGGTGTGAATATTCCCACTCTATTGATTAGGGAACTGAGGCTGAAAGATTTTAAGGGCCATGTTCAATGTCAAACAGCTAGTAAATGCAGAGCCAAAACATGGCTTAGTGGTTATAATAAAGCACTGAGGTCAATGTGTATGGATTCAGGTCTCTGTTCGCCTATAATGTTAGCTACATGACCTTGGGCAAGCAACTCAACCACTTCCTGAATGTCAGTCTATCCTTATGTACAATGAAGATACTGATAATATCTGCATGTTTAGTTTGCTATGAAATAATGCCTGTATGGCAGGGTAGGTGCTCACACACACAGTGTAATTTAAGTGCAGAAGAGCAAGCACAGCCTCTTGTGGAGTTGCCTGCATCACAGTGCTAGATCCTGTTGCCATTAAATGTTCATATTATCTTTTAATTCCCCTTGATCAAGTTCTGTGATTGCCAGTCAATATTCTAATAACGCAGCTTATTTTCTGATGGGAGAGGATGTGCTGGTGGGACTTTGGTTTGCCCAAGCACCTGATAGGTTATCTGCTTTAAAGTTATATTAATAAATTAGCATTCTAGTTGTAGTCATCACTTGCAACACTGAGTCCGACACCACTTTTGGTGCCTGAAAAGTCAGACAAAGGTAAAAGGTTAATTCACTAAAGAAAACCTGCTTTGGGGGATCATGTAAGGATGATAGCAAGGACTTCCCCTGGAAAGCCTCCTCTCTCTTACTGTGGAACCGCTTTAAACATCTACTAAAGGCTATTGCAATAGTACAGGTGGAAAAAACACCCATATTCAAGGTACCACAGGAGCACTGAAAATTTTGTCCTGAGTCACAAAACCAATTTCTCCCCCTATAGCGGTACCGAGAGGTCTCCCTCAGAAGCCAGATGTTTAGAGCCAATGCTGAGCCCTGCATCCCTCCCCCTTCCACATTTCATTGAGTCCATTTAGCAAACAGTTTGGGCAACCCAGTGTTCAATAATTGGGACATGCGTGAATTTCAGCTCTCTTGCCTAATATCACATATTAAAATAGCCATCTTCCCTTTTTAAATTTCCTGGCTTGCTGCATCTCTTCCTTCTTCAGTCCTCTATTTATCTATTTTTTTTTTAATTATACAATGCTACCAATGAGGGCTGAACCCTATGAAGCAAAGAAATCTGAATTTTCTTACTGATGCATGTAAAATCTTAGATGTTTGGATTCTATACCATGCTGTGCTCTGTGGGGATCAGGAAACAAAGGGGTGAAGGACAGTGGCTGCCTGGTGTCTTAATAAGATGCAGATCAGCTGAAGAGCATCAGACCATCAAATCCAGGGTCTGCTGTAACCGCACACCTTTCGTTAGGCTTCGAATGGGCCGAGATGGATTCGGGGCTTTATTGAAAGATCATACAGGATGACTGCAAAATCCCATTACTTGTTGATTAAGTATTGATTGCCTTAGTATTAACAAGCCAGCTAATATGAAGTGACCTCTGAGGCCAGTGGTTTTGGGGGAGGGGGAAGACAATTTACTAAAACCGGCAGGCAGATGAATAAGAGGGCTAGATTTGCTCTTGGCTTTTAGCTTCGGTTAAAATGTCACACTCGATAGTGCAGATCAATGCCCACTTTATTTCCTCACAGCCGTCTTATTACCATCATGAGGCTGCCTCCTTTGATGCTTTCTAATGACCCTCTGAACTGCCTGTTCAGCTCACCCTCTGCTTTCAACTAAAAGGAAAGCCCTTCCTGCCCTCTTGCTACTGATGGAGAGGACACGGATATGAAGCTGGGCCAAGAGGACCAGTCAAGCATTGTCTAGGGTCAGTGGTGCTACACTCACTGTGCTTTTCTCCTTGTCCTTTGCTTTCCTTTGAGTGTCTCCAACATCAAAGCTCGGCTTCTCTTTCCACAATTCCAAATAATGTCAAGGCGGTAAAACAAGAAGTTTGGCTCAAAACTCCCACCCAAGGCCACCATGTGGGTCAGTGGGTATATGGCTTTATTCCCAAGGAAGGGAACTCTCACCTACTATTTGAAATCTACCATTCCCGTCCAGAAATTGATGTCTTTGATAATAGCAAAAATAAGTAAGTAAACAAATAACAAACAAAACCTGCCCTTCCTTCAATCAAGTGGACTCTGATTTTAGAAGTCTTTGGCATGTACCAGTCAAAAGAACATCAAGCAATCCTCCACTATGGTAATCACAGTTTACATTTCAATCTATAGACAGGCCACTTTTGTGAACACGATCTACTCTTTCATAGAGGTGTTTGGCTTCTATGCTGCAACATACTCTGCTGACTACTTAGTGTAGCTTTCTCTGAGCATAAATATTTTATGTGCCAGGCTGTATAGGGATTCGTCAATGCCCTCCTATTGGCCAGAGGTCTGACTCCAACTTTCTGCGTCAGACAGAAAAGGGAGAAGTGAGTCTAGTGAAAAACTTTCTCTCTGGCAAACATACTCAATTGGTCTCTGAAATGAAAAGGTTTCCAACACTGGATGGCTAGAGGGAGGAATGAGAGTACAGAGAAGAAACTTCAAACTCTCTGAGGCTGCTATTCAAAGCCAATGTCGACCTGAAGATGAAAACCATAATAATTTCTCTGGGGCTTTAAGAAACTGCCTTAGTAAGTTTCGTTGCTGCAAAATTCATAATTTAAAGACTCTTTCTACCTATTTCAGCCTAAATTGTATGAATAAAGATCATTTCTCTCTTTACTAACTATATCAGTCTTTTTTCTGAGAGTCTTATCAGAGGTCCCTATAAGGTCCTGTAATGCAGGGCCACTCACAGTGTACCACAAATAACACCATTTCCCTTTCTCCTTTCCCCTCTCTATTATTTTCTTCTCTTACAGGAAAATCTACTAAATGCCTCCCCCACTTTTCCTGTTTCCCCACTGTTTCTTTCAATCAACTGCAGTCACTAAGTACTTGTTAAGGAAAACCACATATATATTGTGCAGCAGTTAAGTTGGTATTCAAAGGTTAAGTAAATAAACTCAAAATAATAAATTTTGAACTATTTTTAATTGAATTCGTGAATTTTCTGCTTGTTCCTGTAATACATGGAGACTGGTTTTCTTTACTCTCCAGAAGTTTAGAAATCATAATAAGAAATTTATCTTACATTCCTTCCTCAATCCCATGACCATCAGTAAATTTGCTTTAAAGTTATCTAAAAGAATGAGCTCATTAATGAAAGAAATGTTTGTAATAAGACATAAATCTTAGAAAAGAACATTTTATACTTTTTAAATTCAGAAACCCCCACATGAAATGAAATTCTATTTAATCTCTTTGTGTAACTACTCTTGCCTTGGAGAATTATTTAGCTTATAGACTATCTTAAGATACAGTGCAGAGAGAAACAATAACTGGTCTCACCAAAAGTTTACATAAAGCTATGAAAAATAGCTACGTAGCAGGATGTGAATGTCAGTGAGGCTTAAACAGAAAACACCCTAAGTTTCTGAGAATCGTGTCATAGTCTGCTTTCATTCCCAGCCATACCTTCCCACAACTCATTCATGGCATGGGAAGGAGAATGTGGAAATGGATGAGCTTTAGGATTTGACTCTGGGTGGCACTTTCTATGGATTAGCTATTTCTTTGAAAGCTGAGGAACTAGGACACCAGAAGGATGCATAAGACATCACAATAAGATTTGCGTTTCACCCCTCTCTGCGGTCTCCTACTGTGATGGACTGAACTACAAGGATTCCTTTGACATTATCAATTTGAGACCTTGGTGAACCCAGGTTGTGTGGCTTCTTCAGCCACTTTCTCCTAGGGTTTTGTATTTCTAGGTTTCTAACATTCTGATGGGCAAGTTATAAGTGGAAAAAGTATCAGTGGCAAAACAACTAAGTTATTAGAAAGTGATGGTATAAAACATGGGAAAGCAACCTTGGACTTCTGTTCAAAATTGGCTAGCGAATGAGTTTTATCTCCTGCCAACATCAGTGGATCAGAGGTGGCTGCCTGGATCATAACGTTGAAAAAACTTCTGTGTTGGCCTCAGAGCACAAAGCAAAGAACAAAGAACGCTGTGGTTGCATTCACTATCTATTGTTGCATAACAAATTACCTCGAAGATTCACAGTTTAAAGCAACAAATACTTATCTCACAGTTTCTGCAGGTTAGGAATCTGGAAGCAGCCTACCTGAGTGTTCTAGTGTGAGGAATCTAATGAAGTTGCTTGCAAGATATCTGTAAAGCAAAGATACAGATTTAGGGGTAGACATAGGCATAGATAGATGATTGATAGATGATAGATAGACAGACAGATAGATGATAGATAGATAGTTAGATAGATAGATGTAGCTTTTATAACCTGGTCTCAGAAATTATTTACCATCACTTTTGACATATTCTGTTGATCACACAGACCAACCATAATGGGGGTCAACAAGGAAGCTGGCTGCCATAGTGCTCAACTAACTATGTTTGTGATGGATGAGGAAATGGAGAGTAATGGTATATGTTGTTTATTGACTCTGTCCTAGAGGTTAGCATGCCTCCCTCATGTAAGGTTTTTTATAATTTCATGCAACAGATTAAATCTTTGCCTTATTCTATTGACCATAAAATGGCAAAATAATTTCTCTAGAAAAAATATTACATATATGTAATCTATTTCCTTTCTATTAGTTTAGGTGTACTTTACTTACCTCTTTAACAAATGTTTACCAAAACGTGACTACTTCGCACAAGTACTGTAAAAACATACATAAAAAAGATGCATGGCACTTGAGTCAAGGAGCTCTGACTAACAGAATCCAAGAATCTTAGCAATATAACAATATAATACAGCAATATAGCTATAGCCAAAGATGATTAAGACTCTAAAATTTTTGAATAAAATGATTTCATTGAGTGACTCAACTTACATCTTGATTTCTGATCTCTTCTCCTTTAACTGAACTTTAAATTCGTTTACTAGATTTATTCTGAAACAAATGTGGCATTACAAGCTTTCACGACTCTCAGTTACTAACAGGGCAAAGAACTTTTTTTTTTCTGGCATCCTTGGAAAAGTTTTAGGTAGTCTAAGGCATCAAAAGGCACAAAATAGTATGCACACAGAGTGTTCATTTCCTGACCGGGCATGGTGGTTCATGCCTGTAATCCCAGCACTTTGGGAGGCTGAGGTCGGTGGATCACCTGAGGTTAGTGGATCACCTGAGGTTAGGAGTTCGAGACCAGCATGGCCAACATGGTGAAACCCCGTCTCTACTAAAAATACAAAAAATTAGCTGGGCATGGTGGTGCATGCCTGTAATCCCAGCTACTCAGGAGGCTGAGGCAGGAGAATTGCCTGAACCCAGGAGGCGGAGGTTGCGGTGAGCCAAGATTGCGCCATTGCACTCCAGCCTAGGTAACATGAGTGAAACTCCGTCTCAAAAAAAAAAAAAATACAAAAAATTAGCCAGGCATGGTGGCGGACACCTGGAATCCCACCTAGTCAGGAGGCTGAGGCAGGAGAATAGCCTGAACCTGGGAGGCAGAGGTTGCAGTGAGCTGAGATTGTGCCATTGCACTCCAGCCTGGGTAACATGAGCAAAACTCCATCTCAAACGAATAAAAAACAGAGTGTTTATTTTCTGTGGAAAGATCTATGGATGTTTTCAGATTTCAAAGGGCCCTGCAACTTCCAAAAAGTTTAAACACTACTACATACCTATTACAATGATGAAAGTTCAGAACACTGTCACCATCAAATACTGGTAAGGATATGGAACAACAGGAGCACTTATTCACTGCTGGTGGGAATGGAAAATGGTGCCGCCACTTTGGAAGACAGTTCAGTTTCCATACTCCTTTATATTTAGCCAAAGGATTTGCAAACTTATGTCCACACAAAAACCTGCACATGGACATTTGTAACAGCTTTATTACTAACTGCTAAAACTTAGAAGCAACCAAGTCATCCTTCCATAGGTGAATAAAGTGTGGTATACCCAGACGATGAAATATTTTTTAGCACTACAAAGAAACAGACTCTCAAGTCACAAAACGACATGGAGCAATCTTAAATACATATTACTAAATGAGAGCCAATCCAGAAAGCCTATGATCTGTATAACTCCAACTGTCTGGCATTCTGAAAAAGGGAAATTTATGGAGACAGTAATTTTCCAGGGATAGCAAAAGTTAGAAGCCAGAGACAGGGGTGAATAGGTAGCACACAAAAGATTCTTTTATTTATTTATTTATTTTTGAGACGGAGTTTCGCTCTTATTACCCAGGCTGGAGTGCAATGGCATGATCTCAGCTCACCGCAACCTCCGCTTCCTGGATTCAGGTAATTCTCCTGCCTCAGCCTCCCGAGTAGCTGGGATTACAGGCACGCGCCACCATGCCCAGCTAATTTTTTCTATTTTTAGTAGAGACGGGGTTTCACCATGTTGACCAGGATGGCCTTGATCTCTTGACCTCGTGATCCACCCGCCTCAGCCTCCCAAAGTGCTGGGATTACAGGCGTGAGCCACCGTGCCCGGCCAAAAGATTCTTACATCACTACTCTGTATACTGTAGTGACAGACACATGTTTTTCTAACACCACCACCAACAGTGAACCCTAATGTAAGCTATGGACTCTGGGTACTAATGATGTGCCGCCATAGGCTTATCAATTGTAACAAAATACCACTGTAGCAGGGGTTATTGATATTGGGGGAGGCTATGCAACTGTGGACAAGACATATATGGGAACTCTCAGTACCTTCTGCTCAGCTTTTATGTGAACCTAAAACTGCTGCTTTAAAAATAAATAAAGTCTATTTAAAGAAAAGGTTAGGAACCAGTGCTAAGAAATATATTCTCTTGGCTGGGTGTGGTGGCTCATGGCTGTAAGCCCAGCACTTTGGGAGGCCAAGTCAGGAGGATCACTAGGTCAGGAGATCGAGACCATTCTGGCCAACATGGTGAACCCCCATCTCTACTAAAATAAAAAAGATTAGCTGGGCAGCACTCCCAGCTTGGCGACAGAGCAAGACTGTCTCAAAAAAAAAAAAAGGAAAAAGGAAAAAGAAATTCATTCTCTCTCTAGGTATTGCTTTACAAAAATCTTCATTATTTACCTAGTCTTCCTCAACAATCTCATTTTCTAAACTCTCATGCCTCCTCCCCATCATCTACTATATGCTTCTGAAACTCTAAAACCCTGAATCTTTGCCTTGACTCCTGGCCCAATTCTGTATTTCCCATCTCTTTGTTCCTCTACATATACTGTTCTCATTCATGGGGTGTATTTCTCCCTCTTCCCTTCCCAAAGATCTTCTCTTCTATAAATAGTCCCTGGGTTTTCCTGAATTTGTTGTACAGGATAAATACACATATATATATTTGAATGCTAATATATAAAATACGAATTTATCACTTCTCGGCCTTTTGGCTAAGATCAAGTGTAAATACAAATTTGATATATATTATATAAGATATATAAATATATAAGAATAAAATGTATATAAATGCTAGTCTATATTTAAGAGCTATTTTCTAGGCACTGTGCAAGGCACCAGTGGTGTCAGATTGACTAAGAAATGATCCCAGACTCAATGATTAACACAGCGAAAGAGATATATAAACAAATGATTAACATAATAATATAGATCATGTAGAACACATAAAGATGAGTATTTGTATAAAAGAGGAAGTATTTCTTTCTGCAAAGGTGGAACTTGAATAAAGATATTCCAATACAAGATGTAACACTGGATTTCAGTAGTGCTTTAGAAAGGTAAGGTGGAATGTCATTTAGGGCAGAGGGAACAGCAGGGGCAATCAGGGAGATATGAAACAGTATCGTGTCCTGCCGGAGTGTTTTGCACCTGCTCTCATAGCCTTTACCACACTGCATGTATCATTGTAATATGAATATGACTGCCTCTTCCCACTTGACTGTGAACTTTATGAAATCATGTCCTATTCTTATTATCTTGTCACCTCCACTGAGTTGGTACTCAGCATCGTCTTTTGAATGAATGATTTCATAAAATTCTCTTTGCTTCACAATACATAATTTAAAAAGATAAATAAGTACTTTTATATTTTTATGCTTCTCAGTATCAATCAGGTCTACAGCATAAGACATGCCTAAAATGAGATTCAAAGAAGCCAGATACTTTTCCTTTAGCAGGTGTATCATGTGATATTGGTGTGTAGTTGGGCATACATGTAGCAATAGCAATGGTGGTGGTGAGATGGGTGGGTTTGGGGTGTTTGGCAGTATGTTTCAGTTTGAAATTAGCCTTCAGCTTTTTGAATTTGAAATCCACACTCTGTCACTGAAATTCATCACTCAGGGACTGGGTAGGGTGGGCGGATATAATAAGTGAATGCCTTTTGAGAGACTCAGTAGGCTTGCTGAAGGAACTGAAGAAATGGTTATAGCAGGAAAGAAGGTGGGCAGTGTTCTATGTTAACAATCTCATTTAAATGGCTAGAATTCTGTGTCGGTGAAATTCAAGATATGCTTCTGCTAGAATATGGACTATGAGGCGGGTGACAGGGCGTATGGGGAAAGGAAAGTTGGGGTGGTGTGCGGTTATAAGGTCAAAGAATGTCACCTTTTAAAATACAGAGCAGCTTTAAAGAATTAAACTGAAAACAGACAATGTGAGAGAAACAAGTTTTTGCATAGCATTCCCAAGAAGAAATAATACACTACACTTGTTATGCATTACAGTCTGTGCTCAAAATGCTATTTCAGCATTCTAGGTATTAAAAAAAGAACCTTATGTGGTCTTGTGGTGAACGACTGTGAAGGATTATTTAAAGTAAACTGTAGGGAAATATAAAACAAACCCAGCTAATTTATCACAACAGTGAAGATGCATAAATAAGATGTTTATGAATAACAAGGACAGCTTACCTATTATTTCAAAAAAAATTCATTTTTAGTAGAAAATATGCCACATTTTATTTAAAGGAGAATGACCCGATTTTTTTGCCCACAGCTTTATAGCCTCTGGTGCAGCCTTACTTATTACTATGAACATAACATGATGACTATTTTGGAAATATTTTAATTATATGATGGCCCTCTGGGAATTTTGACTTGAGGGACAGATATTGTCACACTCAAGACTAATATTGGCTTAATCCCGGGAGCTTAAGAACTCAGCAAATATGATTGCCAATCAATTGCCAATCAAAGAAGAAATGGAGAGCAAGAAAGAAGTTATGCCCATATACCCTGTGAGTCTTTCATTAACAGGATCCAGAATTTTATAGAAGAAAAATCTCTGTATCTCTCTGGCCAAGTGTTTCAACAAATAAACATCCTACACAGTTTTACATAGGAGGCTACAGTGATAGGCTTGAATTATTATCTGTTTTGCTTTGTAGTTCTGAAATTGGCATGTTAATTAATGCAGCACTGACTGTAAGTCGTCTCCCCAATGGTTCCCCTTTTCTTCTGTTCACACAGTTAATATATGTATATGCATATCATATATATACATAGAAATACACATATATGATATATATCATAGATATATATGTATGTATATATATATACATATATATATATACATATATATATATATATATATATATATATATGTATATTTTGAGACAGCCTTGCTCTGTTGCCCAGACTGGAGTGCACTGGCACAATCTCTGCTCATTGCAGCCTCTGCCTCCTGGGTTCCAGTGATTCTCTGGCCTCAGCCTCCCAAGTAGCTGGGATTACAGGCACTTGTCACCATACCCAGCTAATTTTTGTATTTTTAGTAGAGACAGGGTTTTGCCATGTTGGCCAGGCTGGCCTCAAACTCATGACCTCAAGTGATCCACCTGCCTCGGCCTCCTAAAGTGCTGGGATTAAAGGCACGAGCCACCACACCCAGCCAGTTACTGAATATCTTAGCCTCCCTTGCAGTAAAGTTGTGGCTATCATCACAGATTGATTTCTGGCCAGTGTCTAGGTGCATTAAAACTCTCCAGGTGATCCTTATCCTGTCTCTTTCTGATGTGCAGGGTGATTGGAGAGATCTCTGTGGTCTCTAAGAACCTAGAGAGTAGAGGAGCCACCAGGTGAAGGGAACTTGGTTCCTAAATGACTACAAAGGACTTCTTTTCTCTCTAACATGAGCAAGAAGCCAATATTATTGTGAAAAGTCACTCTGATACCAATTTGTTTGTTAGTGGTTAGCACACTCTCTCTAATTGTTCCCAATGCAAACTGCTTTCTATATCTTTGGTAGATATTTTTGTTTCTTAACCAAAGTTTTAGCTGGCCTGTATTTCTGCACCTAATCAACAAGAGAAAATAAGTTAGGTTAAAAGAATGTTTATATTATTGAGAAGTGTAAGACAGGATAAGTAGCTAAATCATATGAAAACTCCTTTGAAGGACACTATTAAATATAATCAAATCATAAATTCCGTCATCACATTTGGAAAGGGATAGTTGAAGAAAACAACATGTAAGTATTTCATATTGATTAAAATTAAAAACAGTCTTATTTCATCAAACATAGTTTGATGAAACATGAAATTATGCCATGAATGGTCTATGCCGGTGATCATTGATCTGTTTTTCATTGTCGAGTGAGATAACCAACACTTTAAAAAACCTGCCTGGCATTAATTATTTGTTTCACTACAGTAATCATTTTTCTCTCTCTTTCTCTCTCTCTCTCTCTCTCTCTCTCTCTATCCTCTCTCTCTCTCACTCCATATGTGTGTGTGTATGTGTGTGTGTATAAATAGATATGCACACATAAATATTTATATATTTATATATGTAAATAATAACATCATGTTATATACTTAAATATATAAATTACAACTTATTTAAAATAAAATAAACTCCCTGGAAATTCTTGTCATCATAAAAACAATTTTATGTTGGTGGAGCAGTTTCACTTATCCTAGCTGCATAATCCTGAAAAACCCAGGTAAGTTTTGCGTACTTGGAGACGTTGATCTTTTGCAAATTTGAGATGCCAGCACAGCCTGTGTCTCCTTTAAGTGAATCCTATGATGATACAAAATAAGATGTGGCAGTCAAAAAGATGTTTGTTGAATACTCTCATTATTCACCTTCCACTAGAAAGGTCACATAAATGAAAACCCTATACCTTTTTCCCCAACACATCTATTACAAACTCATCAGGTTAGGAGAGGGAGCCTTCACCAGTTAAAGAGGCTGCACACAAAAATTCATAGAAAGGACAGATTTCAATACATCATCTTCAAGAAGTGATACTCTCAGAGATTTGCACCACTGCTCTTTTACAAAATCTTTGATTTGCTTTTGATATGCATTTTCACCCTTTCAAACACAACCAGACCTCAGTACATATCACATTTTTAATGAGAAGAAACAAGCAGGTGTTGATGTGTTATATATAACTGCAACAATTCCAACTACATTTGTCTAATGGGTAAGAATATCACTTTTCAACAATACACTAAAGAAAATGAAAAATAGAATAGAAACCCATCCCTGTATTTGGTAACTAGAAAAGACATATTTAAGTGGTAGCTTTCATTTATTTTTGGAGACTACTGGAAATTAGCAACATTTGTGTGAATCAAGCTTATATTATTAAAATTTGGGGTATTATTTAATAATTCATGTTTATCTTCTTGAAAGCATTCATGATCATGAAATATGTATTTTTTGTTATATATCACTGATAGACATTTCTGTTACTGAAGTCCATGCACATCAAAGTGATGAGGGTTTTTTGTTTTGCTGTTGTTTTGTGTGTGTGTGTGTGTGTGTGTTGCTGTTTTTTTTGAGACGGAGTCTTGCTCTGTCACCCAGCCTGGAGTGAAGTGGTAAGATCTTGGCTCACTGCAGCCTCTCCCTCCTTGGTTCAATGGATTCTCCTACCTCAGTATCCTCAGTAGCTGGGATTATAGGCATTCACCACCACTACCAGCTAATTTTTGTATTTTTATTAGAGACAGGGTTTCACTGTGTTGTCCAGGCTGGTCTCAAACTCCTGACCACGTGTGATCCACCCACCTCGACCTCTGAAAGTGCTGGGATTATGGGTGTGAGCCACCATGCCTGGCTGATGAGTCTTTATTATAAATGCTTCAACTGCTGTTCTTATCAAAACATCTATAATCAGACTTTATGCACTTTTACACGGTGGAAAGGTTGATATCGCTATATGATTGTAATCTTTGCTCACCATTACCCAAAACCTCAACTTGTGCCAAGCCAATAGCTACAACAAACAAAATTACTGCTATCATAATAAACAACAAATCACTTATTAAGTTTGTGTCCTCTATAAATAAAATGTTTAGGAGCAGAGGTAGAAGAGTTGTTCAGTGTGGTCCACAAATTCAAGAAAATTACCGATTATTGAAAAAAAGAAATTTGCATGAGAATAATAATTAGCAAGATAAGTAGCCTTTGCAATTTCATCAGTGTCATGGGTTTCCTAACCAAGGTTAATCAACAGCAAGTCTAGACAGATCAGGAAAAGTCAGACCTCATATAAAGATGAGGCCCACACTAGGCCAAGTGCACATATCAGAGAGTGACTGAGGAAGGTAAGTCACTGGCTTCATGGACGCTCAAGTGCTTGGAAATGGAGCCTCATCATGAAGAATATGGTTATGGATGGGACTCTTCCTCCTATAAGATCTTAGGGGACCAGTGGGATTAAGTCACATAATGAATGTTCAACAAGGCAAGGACTTAGTTTCTTTATTTTAAAAACAGGATCAAAATGAGACCAACAGCATGGACACTGACCTACAATAAGGCACAAATGTCCTGGACTGCAAAGAATGGAGGGATGCAAGGATCAAAAGCCAGGCATATTTTTACATCAGTAAATCGTTAGTGAGAAACAGCATTTTAAATCTAAGATTTTGCCTTCACTGAGAAGACAGAATTTGAATAGGACAAAACTTAGAGAAGGACAAAACTTAGTTAAGTACAGTATAGAGATCTGAGAACTGCTTGAGCAAGGATTAGAAGGCAGAACTTTATATGGTATGACTAGGAAGTGTTAACAAAAATAAAATGAGGTAGGTTGCTTGCAAAGTCAGTAGTAAGAAAGTAGAGAGGCTGGTACTGTGGAGAGTTTTGATGTCAGAATAAGGTGTGTAACTTAATTGGGTAATGGAAAACCATTAAAATTTTGTGAGCAATGTTCACATATATGTAAAAAGTTTAGAGAATGGAAAATACAGTTGGTCTACAATAGATTAATATGGGGGTAGACTCGGGTGATATCAAAGAAAATAGTAGTTAATAGGCTGATATGAGAAAGTCGTAAAGGATTTAGCAAAGGACATGCTGTGTCCTATGCCAGGACATGCAGATTCCTTTCCTGCCAGGACTCTGCATGTCCTGGTATGTTTTCTGCCATGCAGAGGACATGAAAAGTCCTGGCAAGAAAGAGATCATTTAAAGGTATTCCCAAGGATTTGATTCTAGGAAACTGAGAAACTTAAGCAATGACTCAGTGACAGGAAACAGAAGGGGAGATGGTGCAGAAGATGGTACAGGTACAGTTGGTGAGATTAGTATTAGGGGTGTCGTATGTTATACAACAGTCTAATATGAGGCTGCATATTTCCCCTTTGCCTTCAATGGCTAAAGGGGGAGAATTTCTTTCATCCCTTGAACTCAAAAAGAAGAATCAGCAGTAATAAAGTTTTTTAAATAATGAGGAAGAGAAAACAGCAAATTAGATATTCCCTGATATGTAGAATAAATAAAGTTTTAATACCAAAATGAACAGCCTGTAAAGAGAATAAAATATGATTTCCCCTGAGGTCTCAAATGTAAACATATATTTCCAGTAGCATAAAATTCCTCCATTTTTTTTTCAAAGTCCAGACTCATAAAACATTTAGGTATGGACTAGTACTCTAATTACCATTTAACCCAAAGAGGTAATCTTACCACTTTTCAATTCAGTGGTCTTCACTGCCTTCTACCCCAACTTCAACCCCATATCAATTCTTATCTTCAAGTTGGTTAGCTCTGATGCCATAGTTGACTGGTATCACCAATCTTATTTCAATTAGTTCTCCTAAGAATGTAAATAAAATAAAACTATCTTACAAATGGTTACCAAAATGTACCAAAGCTCTAAAAACATTGTCACCCAAGAACACCCAACAATTCAAGTTCATTGGGTCTGAAACAATCACTATTATACACATATAGAAATTGGAATTGTACCAGTATTTGCCAGAGTGGGTAGAAAGCTTGGAATTTGCTGCAAGGGAAGACCAAGAAATAGGAGAGAGAGTCACCTTTTGTGAAACCTACTAATTACCAAGCACAGTGCTGGCAACTACACACCTTTTATTATTTAATCCTCTACCATATTCTTTTAGTTACATATTGGTAGGAATACGATGAATCATATTTATTAAAGCATCCACTCCATAAAATGTAACACACCCATTTTAAATGTATAGTTTGATGGGATTTGATAAATGTACATACCCATGTAACGAAAACTATAATCAAAGTTCTAAGTTCCCCAAAACTTCCCAAAACAACTGTGCTCGTCTTCAATTTTCCCCCAACCCTAGCCCTAGGCAACCACAGATTTGCTTTCTCACAGTATATACTAGTTTTGTCTAGACTAGAATTTCTTATAAAAGAAACATACAATGTGTGTACTCTTTGGTGTCAGATTACTTTATTCAGCATAATGTTTTCTGATATTCATTCATGTTACTGCATAGTTCAGGTTGCATAACTCATTCTTTGTTATTACCAAGTAGTATTCCACCATACGAATATACAACAATTCGGTTATCACTCGCCAGTTTTTTGACATTTGGTTTGGTTCCAGTTTTTAACTGTGATGAATAAAGCTGCAATGAACATTTATGTACAAATCCTCGTGTGGATACATTTTTTCTTGGGTAAACACTGAAGTGTGGAATTACTGGGTCATATGGTAAATGTATATTTCACTTTCTAAGAAACTGCCAAACTGTTTCCCAAAGTGACGATAAAAGTTTACACTCCCATCAGATGTTCAAGAATTCCAGTTGCTCCACATCGCTGACAACATTTGGTCTTGTCAGTTTTTTATTTTTATTTTTAGCTTTTCTAGTGGACATGTAATGTTGCCTCATTGTGGCTTTAATTGCATTTCTCTTATGATTATGATTATGAAGATTATGATGAGCATCTTTTCATGCATTTATTGGCCATTCAAATATCTTCTTTCATGAAGTTTCTGCTCATGTCTTTTGCAAGTTTTTGATTATCTAAAAAAATTAATTAGATAGTTTTCTTATAGTTGATTTTTAAGAGTTCTTTATACATTCTGAATAAAAATGTTTGCAAGAGCTGGGCACAGTGGCTTATGCCTGTATCCCAACACTTTCAGAGGCCGAGGTGGATGGAGTACCTGAGGTCAGGAGTTCGAGACCAACGTGGCCAACATGGTGAAACCCTGTCTATACTAAAAATACAAAAATTTGCCAGGTGTGGTGGCTTATGCTTGTAATCCCAGCTACTTGGGAGGCTGAGGCAGGAGAATCACTTGAAATCAGGAGGCAGATGTTGCAGTAAGCCGAGATCATGTCACTGCACTCCATCTAGCCTATGCAACAGAGTGAGACTTCATCTCAGAAAAAAAAAAAAAAGTTTGCAAAGATTTTCTCTCACTTCATGATTTACCACTTCATTTTCTTAATGGGATCTTCCAAAGAGCAGAACTTATTTTTTATTTTTATAAAATATAGTATTTTTTAATGAAAAACGGTATTCTGTCTAAGAAGACTGCCTAACCCAAATCATTAAGATGTTATCCTATGGCTCTTTCTAGAAGTTTTATAGTTGTAGCTTTAAGTTGAGGACTATAATCCATTTTGAATTAAATTTTGTATAAGGTGTAAAACAAAGCTAATGCTTCACATAGTTTTACATTTGTGTGTCCAGTTATTTCAGCACAATTTGTTGAAAATATCATCCTTCCCCATTGAATTAATTTGGCAGCTTTGTAAAAAAGTCAATTGACCACAAATGTGCGATTTATTTATAGATTGTTCTGTTTATCTGATCTACAGTTCTATCTTTATGCCAGTATCTAATTCCTTAATTACTATGACTTTATAGTAAGGATTAAGTTGTGAAATCAAATACTATAAACGCTATGGACTGAACTGTGTCCTTCCAAAATGGATATGTTGAAGCTCTAACCCTCAACGTGACTATATTTGGAGTAAGGAGGTAATTAAGGTTAAGTGATCATAAGGGCAGGACCCTGATCCACTAGGATTACTGTCCTTATAAGAGGAGATACCACAAAGCTTGCTCTCTCCTCTCTCTTTCCCTCTCTCCCTCTCTCTCTGTCTCTCTCCCCCCGTTCCATGTAAGGATCCAGTGGAAAAGCAACTTTCTACAAGCCAGAAAAAGGGCCCTCCCGAGGAACTAAATCAGCTGGCAACTGGATCAGGTACTTCCCAGCCTTCAGAACTGTGAGAAATAAATTCCCGTTATTTAAGCCACATAGTTCATGGTATTTTTTTTGGTAGCCTGAGCTAAGATAATAAATTCTGCAATATTATGCTTCTAGTGTATAATCACTTTGATTACTCTTATGTCATTTGCATTACTGTATACATTTTATTAAAAAGTTATCAATTACTACCAAAAGGAAAGGTGGTGTGATTTGATTATGACTATGTTAAATCTATAAATCAGTTCAAGAGATATTTGACATATAATTTCTATTGCCCGTTTTGATGCATGAACATGATGTATCTCTCTCAATTTCTTTAGGTTTCCTTTCATTTATACCTGCAGTGCTTCGTAGTTTCAGAATATGAAATCTTACATATATAAAAATTTATCCTTAATTATTTTATGTTTTTGTAGTTGTACTTTGCTTATACATAGAAATACAATAATTTTTGTATATTACTTTGTATTCTAAACTGTGTTAAATTCACTTCAAGTAGCTTTTTGGTAAATCTCTTAGAATTTTCTAGGTATGCAATCAAGTAGTCTGTGAATAAAGACAATTTTCCCTTTTCCTTTCAAATTGTATGTCTTTTGTGCTTTCTTGTGTGTGTATGTGTGTGTGTGTGCGTGCATGTGTATTGTTTTGTCTTGCTCTGATTAAGACTCTCAATGTAATGCGGAATATAAGTGATAAGAAAGGAAATTCTTGCTTAGTCTCAATCTCAAGGACATAGTTTTTTTCCCCAATAAATAAAATGCTGTCTTTAGATTTCCTGATACATGTTCTTTAGCAGATTGAAGAAATCCCTTCTATTCCCAGTCTGATGACTGTATCATGAGTGGATGTTGAATTTTGCTAGTGATTTTTTTGCAACTGTTATGATTACCACACACACACATGCATACACACACACACACACACGATTTACCTCATTTATCGTAGTAATATGGTGATTTTTTGTATTGACTGGTGAATATTCAACTAACCTTGTACTTTGGGGATAAAATTCACTTGGTCATCTTGTATCATACAGTTCATATAATTGCTGAATTTGATTTGATAGAATTTCATTTAGGAGTTTTGAATCTATGTTCTTGAGGGGTAGTAATCTATAGTTTGTTTTGGATATTTTTGATGTCTTTGTCTTGGCAGTCACGATAATCATGGTTTCAGAGCTATCTTAGAATATGTTCTCTCCTTCTCTAATATTTGGAAGGGTTTGTATAAAATTGATATGATTTCTTTCTTAAATGATTGACGGAATTCACCAGTGAAGATATCTGGGCCTGGAATTTTTATTTTCGAAACATTTTTAAATTACCAATTCAACTTTTTAAACACATATAATGCTATTTATATTTTCTACTTACTCTAGTGTCAGTTTTTGGTAATTTCTTTTTTTCAAACAACTTATCTATTTCATCTAAGTTGTCAACTTTATTGACTTAATGTTTTTTATAATGTTGCCTTAATAAGCATTTATGAATTTAAGGTCTATGGTGACATCACTTTTCTTCTGTGATGTTGAAAATTTTCCCTTCAATTTGGCTGGTGCAAACATGAATGTCTTCCAGTCCTGTGTGGATTCTGGGAATTGCTCAGCTTGTCGTAATCCAGTGGTTTTCTTTGCCGAGCATTTTATAGCTTCCCTCTTTGCAATATCCAATCTGAAACTCATGAGGAAACCTAATAGATTTCTAGAGCTCTTTCTCTGTGTTTCTCCCCACTCCACACTGCTCTGCATCACAAATTCTAGCGACCTCATCCTCCTACATTCCAAAATCTGTCTCCTCATCTCAATTATACAATTCTTCTCTTTGATTTCTCCTCCCCTTTTCATGGTCCATTACATGCTTCTTGGCAGAAAGCCAAGTGAATTCAGGTCTTAACTCACTTGCTTCCTTTTTGTCAAGGATCTCAGTTGTGTGTTGTCTATTGTCCAACATATTAAAACAAGTATTTCATATAGTTTGTCCAGTTTACCAGTCGTTTGTTTGAGGTAAGGATCCATCTAGCACCATAAATCTGCAATGGCCAGAAAAAATGGTGACATATTACAGATGGTGGGAGCTGAGACTGAGATTTAACCTTTTGCGGTGTACATGGCTAATAAGTATGACTCAGCCTCCAGCTAGGCTTCGTCTACTTTACTATGCTGCCTTTCAAGTTATTCAACAGATATTTATTGGACACTTAGATAGCATTTTGCTAGACTTAAGAGAAATGTGTTTTATAATCCATTCCCTCAAGATTGCTATCTAATTGGAGTAAAAGGATATTCACATGAAACCAGATAAGGCAGTGAATTATATAATCTGTGCTAACAAAGTTTAGGGAGCATGGGAGACAGTATGTTTTGCATAGTTGTTTTAACAGAGTAAAATGATGGCATGTAATTGAGGTATAAATAAAACAGAGAGAGAAAATATAAGAACACCTAGAAAATACAATCCAATTCAATGGCTGACATTTGTGAGAACTTTCTGATTCTAATATATCTTGATAGCAACCATAGTAGTTTTACTGGGGCCCTGCAAAGCTATTTTTGTCCTTTTATCTTCTCTGTGACCCCCTAAAGAAGTCTATTTAAGAATTATTTAATATCTCCATCATGAAACAGAGATCCTGAAAGCTCATTTATTTTAATCAGATTAAAAAACAATAGTAAAAAACTAAGCAAATGCTAGCTTCAGTGAATAATTTGAAACGTTTTAAAGCAACAGATCCCACAGAAAACAACTAAGGACTCCTAAAAATGTCAATGTAATTAAATTAATTATATGAGATTTGGTTTATTTAAAGATAAATTTCCAAATTTGAAATATTGGTATATGAATAGCCATGTCCAAACAACAACAACAAAAAGCAAAAGTGGTGAGGGGAGTTGGCCTCTAAAATTTATTATTATTAAATGTCAAAATATACACCTCATTGCCACAAGCAAATGATATCCCCAATACATGACACAATGTCATCAGTATGGTATTCTTAAATAAATATTAGTATCCCACATATTGGTAGTTGCTGTGAAACACACAGAAATAGAGACTTTAAGGTATTTTTCAGATCTATTCCATGTTTCCTGAATTTGCAGCTTTTCTAGGTGTTACATGTAGACTGTTTTTTTTTTTTTTTTTTTTCAGCTCTCTAGTTTCTAGGTGTTGGTAGTTATTTGATTGTAACTAAAAATGAAAGTGGTTTGTTGATCTTCAGGCAGACAGACACATAGAATTATTATTTGTTCTTGGAACATATCAGTCTATTATCATTTACATAAAACAAGAAAGAATTCCAAAGTGGATGCAAAGAGAAGAAAAGTAAAACATACATAAAAATGGCTCCTGGAGCAGATGTGATGAGGCTGCATTTGCTTCTAAGCCTAAATGTTTGAGCAATTATCTCTCACTGAATCTTACTGACCTGTGTGATGAGTGTGATGGCTTATAGCTCATCACTATCACTTTTTCCTGAAAGTGCTAATTAAGCATCATGATAGGTAGAGAAAAAACAGTGGCTATAGTCATTGCAGTCTAAAGTGGACAATTGACAGTACACACAGAGATCATACATCTTTTCCAGCGGTGGTGACTAGAGTTGACTGAAAAATGGGCTTTTAATATGTATTAGTCAAGATTCTTCTGCTTGCAACCTTTGTATATGTATTGGTCAAGAGTATCCTGCTTGCAACCATAAAGTAGCTGGGAATGTTTTTGGCCAAAGTAGTTGGGAATGTTTTGAGGCCAGCACACAGTTTTGGGAGCTCAAGGACCAGTGCTACCAATGGTCCAGACTTCCACACTTCTCTCATTTCTGTTTGTCAGCATTAGGAAACTTGAACAGCCTAAAGTGGGTTTCTCAAATCAGTACTATTGGAATGGGGGGCTAGATAATTATTTGTTGTGGGGCATCTGTCCTGTGCATTTTAGGATGTTTAGCATCTTCCCTGGTCTCTGTCTCCTAGACATCAGTAGCATCTTGCTCCCAAATTTTGAAAAACACAGGTGTCTCCAGAGATTTCTACATGTCTCCTCAGGGAAAAAGTTGCCCCCAGTTGAGAACCACTGGCTTAGAAAATAATAACACAGATTGCATAAATTCAAATTCTATCACTTTCTATCAATGTAATGTTGAGCAAGTTACCTTACCTCTTTGTGCCTGAATTTCCTCATCTCTCTAATAATAATTATAACATTATACACAAGATAAGGGTATTGTGAGGATTAGGTGAGAAAATACGAACAAAACTCTTAGGACAGTACTTGTACACAGCATTCAATTAATGTTAGCTCTTAATACTAAAGAAAGATTCTCTTCAGATGGTAACAAAAAAGCTTCTGGTAGAACCAGATTCAACAGAAGTAGCTTAATAACTCTAGAGAAATCAACAGCTTTTTTTTCCTCCCAGTGTATCAACTAGTCTGGCTTGAGTCATATGACTCTGTCTTGGACAAAACACAGTGGCCAAAGTGGTAGAGTACCGTAAATGGCCAGGTTTGTGTCATACTCCAATCCTATGGCTAAATGGAGGAGATTTTACACAAAGAAGAGAGTTGGAAAAGTGTGATGACAGACAAAATACATAGTCACCATAGTTCACTGCAGAGTATAAAATATTGTGCAAGTAGATTCCCTACGATGTTAGTCCATTTTGTATTGCTGTAAAGGAATACCTGAGACTAGGTAATTTATACAGAAAAGAGGTTTATTTTGGCTCATGTTCGCAGGCTGTATGAAAAGCATAGTACCAGCCTCTGATTCCGGTGAAGCCTTAGAAAGCTTTCAATCAGAGCAGAAGGCAAAGGGGAAATCAGCATATCACATGGCAATAGAGGGAGAAAGAGAGAGAAGGGGAGATTCCCAACTCTATTTAACAGTCAAATCTCTTGTGAACTCATTAAAGGCAGGGAGAGCACCAAGCCATTCATAAGGGATCCACCCCTATGACCCAGACACCTCCCACTAGGCTCCACCTTCAACATTGGAGATCACATTTCAACATGAGATCTGGAGGGGACAAATATCCAAACCATGTCACTTACCATGGCAATTGACTCATGGGTCAATGGAAATCCAACCCCTGTCAGGTTTGGGTGAATCTTCTACAGCAAAGAGATCAGCAAATTATCAGACCAGATGATGTCAAGGTATGGCAGGAGTGTTCATTTGAATATGTGTCAGGTGTAGACTTGGTATTCCAAAACCACTGGCAGTAGAGATTGGTTGCAGCAGAAGGAAGGGCATGGTGCTTCTTTGCCAGTTTTGCAACAGGAAAGACAAAGCTGCAAAAGCCATGATCAAAACTTCTTTTCAATGAGTTATTCCCAGGTGATAGATGCTTTACATGTGTTATCTCAAATAACACAAAGTCTCTACATGGAAATTGATATTGTTCCCATTTTTAAAATGAAGAGACTAAATCCTCTCTAGTAAGGGTAAGTAAATTCAGAGTAGGTTCACAGTCAGTACAAGATGGAACCAGAATTCAAGCCCAAGCCTGCCTGACTCCACAGCGCATACACTTTATCCACACCATGCTACCCTACAGTCTGGCTGAGAGTTCATGAAAGCTAAGCTGCCATACATCTTTTGGGGTACATACTAAAGAAGATGGGACATCAATTAGGTCTTTTATGTTTGCAAATAAGCCCAACAGGTTCTGCTGTGTGAACTCCCCAAATTTTACACATTAGAGTGTGGAGGCCCAGATAGAGAAGAGAGCTCCCTGCCAAAAGTATACTTCTCTTCCCTTACAGGCATCTTGACTATTCGCACATCCAAATCTTGCCCATTGTTTAACACCCAGCACAAACGTTGCCCCTATTCAGGGCTAGACTGAGACAAATGGACACCATGACCAGCTAATAATTTGGTGCTTTTTCAAATATCAAATTTTAAAAAATGAAATTTGTTTACCTTTTTCTGCACATTCAAGATGGATTAAATGTGACACAACATTTCAACGTCATTGGAATTGCATCTTATGTTACAGCACCTTTCCTCTGCCATTTGTGTTAATAACAAATGGCCAGCACTAGCTACTCCAGGTAAATTGTACAACCACGTTTTGTTCTGTTGCAGAATTTCAGCTTCCGAGAAATGATGTCCAAAAGTTCCTCTCGGAATTGGAGGCAAACCTGGGGTATACCTCCCAATTTGCAAAAAATCTTCTAATGAGGTTGTAATACCAATAACATGAGCTGCTGCCTTCCATACTTTGCATATTATGGTGATGCTTTATTTTGTAGTAGTTGGACCAATGTACAGTGTGAAAGCCTGCAAGGAGTTTCCTGCAGTGCTACTTGGTACAATCTTCCTGATTTGGAGCATGCTTTGTAGATTGGTCTACCTATGACTGCCCAGTCCCACCCTTTATCTAGTTCTGCCTCACCCCACCAGTTTCCAAAGGCTGAGATGACCTTTTCTTTCTCTTTTTCTTGGTTGTGCACTGTGCTGTGCCTCAGTTTATCTTTCCCTGTTATCAATAACCACTAGCTCCTCACCCTTTAGCATCTGTCACTGTAACTTGATAGCCAGCCTCATACCTTGGCCTTTTATTTCTATTTCTCATGGTGCATTTGTCAGTTTCACTTTTTAACATAATTAATTTGAACACTTTATGTATAAAAACCAGAATTTAAGTTTATGTCTGTTGAGTATTTTGCAATATGCTTTTTAAAATTATTTTTACTTAACAACTAAAAAGAAACTGAGAATGCCCATTTCAGCACAAAGCTGAACTTTAGCCACAAGGCATGAATTGGTATAGGAGGGATATTTGTAGTATGTGTTTTTGTTGTTGTCCATGTTATCTTAGAGAAAATAAAATCCCCATATTTATTAAAATCAGATTAAGCTACTTCAACTGCTTATGTCTCCTGACAACTTGCCAGGGCCTACTTTGCTGTTGGCTGTGTGCAAGTCCAGGCTATGGGCTCGATCACTGTATTGTCCTTCCCCTCTTTGGCCAGCTCTTCCCACTGGCATGCAATAGGAAGCTAGCTCAAATTCCCAAAGTCCCGCCAAGAGTGGAGTGGTTGTGGCCATCATAAATTGGATGACAGAGCTAATTCTCTGTACCATTCCATCTTCATTATGCAAACAGTTACAATCCTAACTGCAGGCCTCCAGCCCACTCTGAATGTAGGTCATCCATGTCATATGATTTTCCTAAAAAGAGAAATTACACAGGGATGGAAGGTGAGGATACGCAGAAATGCCTCTTTCTCTTGGTTGGCATGGGTGATGTCTGTTGCGTGTGTAACTCATCATCTCTCTTGGCTTTATCAGGACTGTGTAGCTCCCCCTGGAAAACTACCTTTACCTTAAATCTTACTCTCCTTCCATCCCCCCTAGATAGGTGACTTATCTCCAGGCTCTGCTGAAGGTCACCTGTCTATTGGCACAGGTGGTGTTATCGCAATCCAACTGGACCTCAACTCAGCTGCCTTTGAAATCCCTTCCAAAGAGGATAAGGAAACTTTTGGGTCTCTGCCATGACATGCAGAATATAAGAGTGCGTGGAGTAGACAGATGCCTTTCAATAAGCATCAGTGAAGAAGCTTTCCTCGTAATGACCATTCACTTCCATTTGTGAAAGATGCATTGAAGGACTTCTTTCTGCCTAACCATGCAGGGCAACCAAATTTACTTTCATAAGGTTGCAATAAAAGTTGGTAAGGTAGGGTTAAGATGTAGGTGGAAGAGAAAAGAAACCAATAGGTTGTCTATTCTATAGTCCCAATTGGGAATCTGGGCAGTATTTCCTTTTACTTAACAATAACCTCTATACTACTCTAGCACATCTGCCTTCTCCAAACTGCAGTCCAAAGAAGAGCCATCTCGACTCTTTACATCTAATATAGCTTTCTCCTCGTGTGCCCCCCTACCCCCCACATTTCAATCTTCCTCTTATCCAGAGGCAGAACTGTTGGCTCCCTGACCACAGCCCCAATCCTTCTTCTTCTGTCTGAATTCCGTTAGCTTAAACTACTGTGGTAGAATCTTCTTAATCTGGTTCAATCTCATATCTTGATAAAAAAGTCAAGAAATCTCTACTTCCTGCCTTGGGGCACTACACCACAGGGCACAATCTGAGGGGGAAAAAAAAGGTTGTAAGGGCAATACATTTTTAAAGTGGAAATTAAAATACATGAAGATATCTGCAAAAATATTTCCTCTATTACAAACTAATTTCAGATCACTTAGCTGGTGGCGTGCTTTGGTCCAGACTGGCTCAGGAACTGGTTAGAATGGAGCCTATCCATAGAATGCATCAGTGCTTTGCTAGGATAGGGCTAGAGAAGGCCATAGGTGGCCAAGACACAGTATGATAAAAACACCAGTATTTCCACACGTTATTTAGAAGAGGCTCAGGATTAATCATTTCATATAATTATTTCTTTTCATTCATATTATAACCACATAAAATGAGTTCAGTTGTTAATGTGAATTGTAAAGACAGGTCAAGAAACTCACTCAGGGTCCCAGGACAGTGAAGTGAGAGACCATAACTCTAATACCTGTTCACTCAACCACTCTATTTGACTTCCTCTCAGGAATGCAGGAAGACTTCATGGTAAGGGTGGGAAAGAACAAAAAACTCATAAACACTGAGTATCTATGTGCCAAGTCCTACTTAAACCATCATTTCACATAAGTCTCAAAATCCAGGGAGGTAAGTGTTTCTATGAACCCCTTTTAAAGATGAGGAAACCAAAGACCAGTGAAATTAAGAAACTTATTCAAGGTCATACAGCTGAAAACTGTAGGACTAGTGTTGAACTTGAGCTTTTGTAGAAAGTCTACATTTTCCCTACTATTGCATGCAGCTTTTAGAAGACAAAACATTGCACCACCGTGCATTACATGAAGGCTAAGTCATACCAGTCATATCAACCAACTACAGTGTACAGAGTAGTGTTTATAGCCCTGTTTGTTCCATCAAAAGAATGGCTTTTCATACAAGAAGGAAAATCGATCTGGCAAGATCTCTTAACTTGGGAGTTCTTAACTTTGCCACAGCCTTTGGCTGTTTTCCTGAAGTCCAAGAAAAAATATATAGTATGTATATAGATATTATATATACATATATAATATCTACATTATGCCAAGATCATATATGGCCTGTGGTTCATGGCTAGTTAAAAGTAGTCAGTATTTCCAGAGTGAGTAGGACAAGAAACAGAGTGTACTGAATGAATGCTTTACATAAAATAGAGAAAAAAGAATAAAAGGGTTGCTACTCTCTTGTTTTCTACAAGTACAACCACCAAAAATAGCCCAACCATAAAGGGTTTGGACTACACAGAAAGAACTGGAAATACTGCTCCAGTGTGTGCCAAGGATCTGTGCCCAGGCAGAGGAGGCAGAGAATATGGGGAAACTCAAGTGTTACAACTGGTTGCCTGTACCACAGGCAGAGTGAAAATTGTTCTTACATGTATGCGTGTTGGCCTGCCTGTGCAAAAGAGAGAGATTCTTCATTTCCCTATATCTGCTCTGAGAAAACAGTTCCAGCTTATGTTACTTTCATGTGTGTAAATGTCAGTTCCTTGGGAACACTATAAGCATCATGAGAGTAGGATCTTCTAATTCTTGTAGAAGTACCAGATGAGCAGATAGATGCCTTTCAGTAAGCACTGGTGAAGCTCTCCCTGCAATTGCTGTTCATCATCATTCTCCTCTAGCAACTAAAGAGATGTGTAGTACAAGGAAGGTAATTCTGTAATTCAGTGACTCTCCACAGAAACTCAGCCATAAGGCATGAATGTGCCCTTCCTATAAAGGTTCCTCCAACTTTTCTCTTGCAATCACTTTCACATTGTCTTCTTCATCCTCATTTTAACAAACCATCCTCCTTTGCCTCTGCATTTTACCTTATTACCCCTAAACAAATTCACGATAGAATGTGTGCTCTCCCCTATATGTAGCTCACCCCCTAGCTCTCTGTAAGGTCTGGAGCTACTTCTCTGTACTCTGGTTTAGCTATTTTTGTCCAGTAAATTTTGAGGAAATCAAATGGTCCTGATATAGCTATATGCACTTCTCTCCATTATATATGAACCAGGAAATAGGTAAGGAAGATAGAAAAAGTGTGGTGGGGGCTGGCCATGATGGCTCAGGCCTATAATCCCAGCAATTTGGGAGTCGAAGGCTGGTGGATCACTTGTGGTCAGGAATTCAAGACCAGCACGGGGAACATGCGGAAACCCTGTCTCTACAAAAAATTAAAAAAAAAAAAAATCCAGGCATGAGAGTGTGTACCTGTAGTCCCAGCTACCTGAGAGGCCCAGGGAGGGTCACATGTGCCTGGGAGGCCAAGTCTGCAGTGAGCTGCGATCTAACACTGATCGTACCTGGGTGACAGAGTGAAACCCTGAAAAAAGAAAGAGAGAAAGAGAAGAAAGAGAAGAAAGAAGAGAAGAAAGAAAAAGAGAAAGAAAGAAAGAAGAAAAGAAAGAAAGAAAGAAAGAAAGAAAGAAAGAAAGAAAGAAAGAAA
>NW_022436966.1:14194814-14234644 GCF_009761245.1 Sapajus apella
AAAGAAAGAAAGAAAGAAAGAAAGAAAGAAAGAAAGAAAGAAAGAAAGAAAGAAAGAAAGAAAGGGGGGGAGGGACGGAGGGAGGGAAGAAAAGGAAAGGAAAAGAAAGAAAAGAGTGGTGGGAGAAAAAGGGTGAGAGGATAAGAAACAAAACAATAACATGTTTGGGAAATACAGATGTTACTAAAAACCGAGGGAAACATAGTCTAACCCTTAAAATGATGGACAGAATGCGGAGGAGTGTTGCAGTTGTTTCAAAACACAAACAAATTCAGTACAACACCAGGAGATAGGGTGGAGAGAGACAAAATCAAACACTGTACTGTAATGTTATTCTTTCAAATACTAAGAAAAAATTAGCATTATATGATCAGAGAGACTAGACTAAGTGTGAAGATAGCAGTCTGGGACTGAGTTACTGAGAAATAAACATAGTTTAGGAGAAAGAAACCAAGTCTCTTCAGCTGTCTGATATGGTTTGGCTCTATCCCCACCCAAATCTCACCTTCAATTGTAATTATCCCCACATGTCATGGGAGGGACCTGGGGAGACGTAATTAAATCATGGGGGTGGGTTTTTCCCATGCTGTTATGACAGTGAAAAAGTCTCATGAGATCTGATGGTTTTATAAAGGGGAGTTCCCCTGTATGATGTGACTTTGCTCCTTCTTCACCTTCCTCCTTCATTCTGAGTCCTCCCCAGTATTGTGGAAGTGTGAGTCAATGGAATCTCTTTTCTTTATAAATTATCCAGCATTGGGCATGTCTTTATTAGCAGTGAGAGAACAGACTAACACACGGTCCAACTTCCTCTGACCATTTCCTGCTTCCTGAATAGGTTGCCTTTCTCTTTCCATGTCTGACTTAGTGACACACCAATCTCATGAGGCTCTGCCACATCCTAGGAAGTATGCTCAGGGTACCCTGATCACAGTGCCCCTCAGATGCCCTGTTCAGACCTGTCTCTTTTATAGGCCTCAAGCCATGAGTACATGGAGCATAAATTTAAATGTTTAAATTATATCAAGCTAACAAAATATTTTAAATAAATATTTTATCTCTTTTTTGTTAAGATTCATTTTTAATAACCTGGAAATCTAGGCTCAAAGTTAAAAATTTTGAATTCCTTAGAATTCCTCTCTGGAACTTGGAGATTCAGAGCAGGCTGGTCTTCAATCCCCAAATCTTGCCTCATGACACAAGACCCTTGCTTTTCATACAGACTGCATCTCACACCAGAATTATGAAGGCTGTCCTCTTGGCATATCCAAACCTTTTGCATCTTACCCCTGCAAACAGCTACTGTTGACTCAACTTCACCACTCCTGAAGTCTAGATGTGCACTTCCCACCAGTGTAGTCTGCCCACAGCAAGCAGCCATAAGGGGAACAATGTATGTTGGCCTTGGAAGGGGGTTCTGGGCATGTGAAACATGGTCTGGATGTAAGGGCATTTGCTTCAACCCACTCCTGTAGCCCCACAAAGGCAGGGCAGAGGGCAGAGGCTGCTTTCTAAAACATATCTGAGGCCTTTTCTTGCTCTGGTTTAAAGGAGAGCACTGCCCCTACAGTCATTAACAAATGTTTTCTGGGCACTAAGCTGAGGACGCCATCATGCTAGGCTGAAAAATATGCATAGCAGTGCAAGGGAGACACAAAGTGGGGCAACTGACTCTCACACCTCACAAATCTCTACCCCTCCCAGGCTGTCTCAATAAATGGCACCACCATGGAGACCAATGACCATCAGAACCTGGGAGTCACTCTAAACTTCTACTCCTTTGCCACTATATGGTGATCCATCATTCCATCCCCCAAATCCCTCTCCACCTAGATTGTTGAGTGTGATCTGTGTTAGGACATTTTTTCGTTACTATAAAGGAATACCTGAGAGTGAATAATTTATTCAGAAAAGAGGTTTAATTGCCTCATCGTTCTGCAGGCTTTACAGGAAGTGTGGTGTCAACATCTGCTTCTGGTGTGGGTTTCAGGGAGCTTACAATCATGGTGGAAGGTGAAGAGGAGGCAGCATGTCACATGACCAGCGCTGGACCAAGATAGTGATGGTGGGAGGTGCCACGCACTTTTAAACAACCAGATCTCATATGAACTGACTGAACAAGAATTCACTCATGACCCAAAGGATGGAGCTAAACCAATTCTGAGGGATCTGCCCCATGATCCAATAACCTCCCACCAGGCCCCACCTCTAATGCTGGGCATGACATTTCAACACGAGATTTGGAGGGGAAAAACATACACACCATATGATGATACTATGTGATTGATGTCTGAGCCAGTTTGTGGAGTAACCGAGCATTGTGGGAGCTCAGAGGAAGGCCCCATCCTGTCAGGCTGATGTAGGAGGGTGAGGGGTGGGACTAGCACATGTTATATATAATGTTATTTGTAATAGTCTTAAACATTGTCAGGTGGAAGTGGTTGATTCATGAAGCTAGAATTAGTCTTGATAAGAGAGGAGTAGTAAGGCCATCTGAACCTGTGTGACCTTATGAAAGAACCTGCAAGAGAGAAAAGGGAATCAGGCCTTCATATCTTATGTATTTTTAGAATAGCTCATCCCTAACTTTAACCTGAGCCAAATTATCAATGGAAACAAACAAGTATACTTTTATAAAGTCATTTAAAAAAAAAAAAAAAACCCTACTTTACACTTCTGCCTTTGTACTTACATTCCTCCAAACCCTTAACTGGTTGGCCTATTGGATTATCTTCAAGACTCTCTCACCTTGCAGGGCCCTTCAGGAATCCCTTATACAGCATTGTCTGCAGCTTAAGAAAGGCAACTCTGCACAAGCCTGGAGGAGCAGCTTCTGGCTTGGCTACAGAGATGTGAGAACCTGAGTGTGATGTCATTCTAGCACATGGACAATTTTAAGTCAGCCCTAATGTGTATTCAGCTCCCCAGCTCTAAATAGAAGTCTTGTGAACAACACGGAACCTCAGCTGTTTTATAACCATCCTCCCAAACTTCAAAGCGTTTGGCCCAGCTCAGCCAATGGAATCTGGTGTACATTTTTTTATTTTTATTGTATGCTCCTCATGTCCATGCAATTGGAATAAACTGTAAATTAGGTGTTACAGCACTGTAGTTTGGTTAGATGCAATGGTTTAGAAATGTAGCTTTAGTTTGTTATAATAGCTGCTTTGCCTTGTTGTGACAGTAGCAATAAAATAAAGTTACTACAATGTAAAATGTGGTAACCAGCCCAAACTACTGAAACAAAGCCACAAATCAGAGATGGCCCAACTCTGAGAACTTCATGTGCAGAAGCAACAATGCATCTCCATCTCCGAACACGTAGCACAGGGAACCCTGTCATAGCCATCAGTATTATCTGGGTTCAGATAATTGCCTTGGTTTAAATCATGTTCCCCCAAGCCATATGAGGTAAAAATCCTGTTGAAATACAGAAATATTCCATTACATTTATATCACATAGAGGGGAGACTCCTTGGAGCCTAAGTTGGTGTTTAAGTGTACCTGGGCACGTTGGAAGAGCTGGTATGTCGGTCACGGTCTCAAGAAAATGATTTCTGAAAAAAGTTGGCTGAGAGAGTGGCTCTTTTGCTTTTGTTGTTCTTGGTTTTGTTTATTTGTTTTTAAGTTTGGTATGTGTGTGTACATGCGTGTGTGTCTGTGTGTTGTTTGCTTGCTTGCTTTTAACAGATGCCTGAGAGGAAAGCCTGAAATTTAGCAGAAATCACAGGACTTTACTGAATTTTGGTCCCATTTCTGCTCTATGGACATATACCTGAACCTTGCAGAGGGGACTGTAGGCAGAGGTTAAACATTTTGTTTTTAAGGAACCATAAGTGAATGAGCTGCCACAGAACTGTTTTAGTGCCCTGGTAATAAAATGTGCAATGGTGAAGGAGAGAGGCATTTTTACTTTAGGGGCTTCCAAATGCTGAGGACAGTAGGGAGCTCCTGACAGGCTGGTAGCTTTGGAAGCAGCAAGAGAGGGCCAGGACCCATGTCACTGGCCTCTGCTTTTTCATAAATTCTGGTAGCATCTGCAGCAGCAAATCATCTCCGTAAGGGGTTTTAAGTTTAGCCAACATCAACATGAATAGTAAGAGATGATCCATGAACTCATGTCAAACAGCCCAGAAATGCCAGTAATACTGGTGAAGGCTGGGGACAGAGGGACATATGTGGGTCTTACAAGGTGCTCAGTTCCCAAAGTTTATGTAGATGCTGGCAAACACCAGTGAAGTGTAGGCCAATTAATGACTATAGATATATAATAATAATGTAAACTATATAACCTATTAATATGACCCCTTTGTACTCAGAAGCTAACAAGGTTAGGAATACATGGGTTACAAATGGATAAAGCTTTGGTTTGATATGAACAGCTAATATTCATTATTTACCATGTACTACAGATTGTCTTTAGCATTTTCTGTACATTAGTTAAACCACAACCTTATGAAGTGAGTGCCATTATTTTCTCGATTTCTCCGATGAAGTATTTGCAGCACATTAGTCTTATCCAACATCACAATGAGTAAGTGACCAGAGCTGGAAACTATATTATAGAATCTGCACCCAACCTGTGCTCATGGCTGTTATGTGATCTCCTTACCCTCTGCTGAGAGCCACTTTTTGCATAGCATTCCAGAGTGATATTTCCCAACTAGGCAATTTTCCTGGGCCCTGAGATACCCACTAACACATCTATATCATATTTATATAGATATATAATAACCATGCAAAATATAAACACTGTGCACCTTTTAAAAGACACCCATATTATAAAAGAATTTTCTGTGAGTTTGGTCCAAAAAGGGAAATATTCTAAGAAATACTAACTAGGACCCAAACGACAAACTGTTACATTTTTGAGTATGGTGACCCATTGTGAAGTTCTCTTAGAATCCCTTTAAACTCAGGCTAAATGGGCCTTCCCAAATGGGCTTGAAAATAACTTTTGAGTGTTCCAATACCTTATATATGCCAAGGTACATGTGACCAGATACATAAAATTCAGGGGGCCGGAGAAGGGGGCTCAATTTTGTTTAAAGACTTTCTAATACACATATATATATTTGGTTGGTTAAAAAGCTGACAGACTGTATTACAGCTAACATTCCCATATTGATTATACCATTTCTGAGGCTGGCCTCTCTGTGACAAGAGCAGCATAATTAGTTTTTTCCTTGTTAAATATTTGTAAATCATTTGTACTTTTATGGGGTACATAACCTGGCTATTACCCTTTAAATAATCTTCGTGTAACTTGTTTGAACAGGAAATATCTCCTACAGTGCAGTGTTACTTCTATCTTTCAGTGAGACTACAACATAGGGACTTCTCTTGCTGGCAAAATGCAAAAGGCCACCCATGCCATGGTTACATAAAATGTGTCTGTGGGAGGCTCCGTCCCAGCAGATTCACGAACAGCCACTTCTGCTCAGCTGCTCTGTTTATACCACTAGGGAGCAACTAGATTGGAGAAAAATGTTTGAATTGTTTATTTTGTTCTTTGTTTTTGTTTATTTATTTCAATGTACCAGAAGCCACAGTTGTCAATCTCGTGATCATTAAAAAGCACTGATTTGGGGTTCACAAGAAAACAAACTGATTAAGACTACTTACAATTACACCATCATATAGTGTGAGGTGCAACTCTGAAATATAACTCTGTCTTTGTTGTGCCTGTTGAGAGCTGCTACCTCAAAACAGGCAGTGTGAGAAGTAGTACAAATCTTCCAACCATGCTACAATTTCTCAAAGAATTCTTGGCAATCCTCTTTGAAATGAACTTTTCAGTCTAAGAGTTCTCTTTGAATGAAAAGTTTTTTTTTTTTTTTTTTGAGACGGAGTTTCGCTCTTGTTACCCAGGCTGGAGTGCAATGGCGCGATCTCGGCTCACCGCAACCTCCGCCTCCTGGGTTCAGGCAATTCTCCTGCCTCAGCCTCCTGAGTAGCTGGGATTACAGGCACACGCCACCATGCCCAGCTAATTTTTTGTATTTTTATTAGAGACAAGGTTTCACCATGTTGACCAGGATGGTCTCGATCTCTTGACCTCGTGATCCACCCGCCTCTGCCTCCCAAAGTGCTGGGATTACAGGCTTGAGCCACCGCGCCCGGCCTGAATTTCTTTAATTACCATAAATCTTTTTACTTAAATTTTAAAAGTTAAAGTGAATTTTTGGAGTAAAGATTGTAATTACTTGAATATAAATCTGATAAATAAGTTGCATCAAAAAAAAAGAAACCCTATATATGTTGATCCCAAATAGAAACATGCAAATCTAAAGTAATAGGAAGAATTGTGTTGACCGATATACAGCCCAAAGGTCCATGATACTAAGAGCAATATCTCTGCAATAGGCACATGCCTTTTACCCATTTCAGTGAGTTTTTTTTTTAATTGTAAAAATGCACAATAGTTTACAAAATCTTAAGGCAGAAAATAAGTTGGGCCCTGTGAGAGACCACGATCGTGAATTACAAAGCCGTAAGAAAGGAAATGTCTTACTTAGTCCATTTTGTGCTGCTATAACAGAATGCCGCAGCCTTAAGTAATTTACAGTAAACAGAAATGTATTGGTTCACAGTTCTGGAGGCTGATGAGTCCTATATCCAGGCTCCTGCAACTGACAAGGGCCTTTTTTGCAGCATTATCTCATAGCAGAAGGAAAGATGGTGAGAGAGGAGTGAACTTTCCCTTTTGTAATTGTCCCAGTCCCACTCAGAGTGTGGAGCCCTCATGGCCTAATATCGCTTAGAGGCCCCATCTCCTAATACTGTTGCAATGGCAATTAAATTTCAAAATGAGTTTTGGAGGAGGCAAACATTCAATCATAGCAGAAAACAACTGTTGCTTGCTTTTACTGAGACCACCGGAGCCCATCAATGCATTTCATGACACCTCTTCTAAATCTGTCTCTGCAATCAGCTGGCCACTTCTACAGAGCTCAGTTCCAAGAGCTTGCTGAGGCTGATCTGGGATTGGAAGGCCTAAACTACCAAGAAAGAGGAATTACTGGGTTCATCAAAGTATGCCGTGGGGTGTGAGGGATAGGTCGTGGGGTGCGGGATGCAGACACAGGAAGGAGGAAGTAGAGGAAGCTAGGGATGTGTGCCTGGCCAGAGAGAAAACCGAAGGCAGAAGGTAGCTTGTATTTGAACCCAGAATTTAGTATTTCAATGTCTTTGAAAAAGATACACATTTAGGCCAGATTTGTGATGCTTTGAACCCAGATGGTGGCTACACAGATGCCAGTTCACTGACACATCTTCCTAGTAGGTAAAGAAAGGCTTGCATATAGACAAGGAGCCATTTGCTTGCTGTTCAGTCCCTAACTCATAATTTATCACGGAAAGACCAAAGTGTTGGAATCTTACTGGAGAAGGAAAGAGAATTCATAAAACGTGCTTCATGCTATCTAGTGCCCTCAATCTTTTTTGCCTCCCAGGCAAATGAATGTGTGGCAATCTATATTAATCATTATTACAGTTGCATCAAATGATTGTCCTTATACATATATATTAGCATAATAAAATTCTTGCATTTATATACATATTATAGTATTCAAAATGTTTTAAACTATTTTACTTGATGTAGTAACTCTATAAGAGCAGTATTAAGTTGAATCATATAAAATTGCCATTTTTGTTGCTCAAAAGCGGTTTAATATGGACAATTTTATATAGTTAAACGTAATATTAGTATAACCATTTAACACATGAGTCAACTCATGTATAGAAGTGTTAAGCAATGAACTTGGACTTACCTGGCTCCTAAGTTCTGGAGATGGAGCTAGAATTCATGTCTTCTTATCTCAGAGATACATATAGTATAATAGATTGTGTAAGAAAAGAGTATACTCATATGTAATACAAACCAAAATTAAGCATCTTGTCTATGTTTGTTTTGTGATAAATTTATTACAGATAAAGATAATGAGGAAAACTTCAAGAAATCTTCTTTAAGTGCTCTTCATTAATTTTTTCACCCTTGTGCATTTTTTTCCAAATTAGCAAAGTGCAAAGAATCAAGTCATTTATGCTGTGAAAAGATTACATATTTAGTTTTTCAAATTAGTTGGCTGTGAGTAAATTATTTTTGTACCTCTATTATTTAGGGTACAGGGAGCTGAGGAAGAGAAAAAAGCATTATGTTTGATTAAGTAAAGAAAAATCAGAATTATTAGTCATGAAAAAATTAGCTATTTCTTTACCTCTATTTACTTTTCTTTCTTAAAGAGGAAAGTGAGTCAAAGTCTCTCCATTTTGAGAAAGAAGGAATTTTAAATGAGGGAGCCAACCTTTTGTTTCTGATACTGTCTTCGCAAATAATATCTGAATTAAAATTCATATCAATAACTCATTTCCTCTTCTGATTATACTAAGGTTTCTTGAGCATAAGTAAATCATATATAACTTGTTAGCTTTTTAAAAAATGCTACAGGGGATTCAAACATATTATTACATATGCGATGTTTTTTCAAGAATTAGCAAATGGCTATCAAACATGGAAATACAATTTAACAACTTAAACTAAAAGAACTATACATCATTAATTTAAATTCAATTACCTGGCTGCAACCCAGCCAATGGCACTAGTTGAGTGCCTCAATTGTGTGACAACGGGAATTCCACTGGTCCAGCGAGCTCCTCGTTTCCACGGACCTCTAAGCAGTTGCTTTGTTGCCCTAAAAGATAGGTCCTTTCTTCCCACGTCACACTCATGGCTTCTCAGGGCATGGGGAAGTTGGCACTGATTTGTTTACCCATCAATACTTTTGTGAGAGGAGAGAGGCCTCTGTACTTCAATTTATTCCCCCTGGACAGAAACTTGGAGTGGAGGAGGGTGGAAATGTCTGTGTCATCTTGCTGTTTTTATCTTCCTAGTTATTTGAGAAGATTCTTCCAAGCTTCAAATCTGACAACAAAAAAGCAATTTTTCCACAATATTATTAATTGCTATTTCCAAATGAAAAATAGATTATGAAAGCAACCCAGGATGGAAAGACATCTCCAGAATTGGTGTCTGATTCAATGGATATTTTACCTGATACCTAGTAGAGTTGACAGTTAGAAGGGGAAGCTATAAGGAAGAGAAACAAACAGACAATATATGTGTAAATCTATATATGCCTCTTCTGTATCACTTCGAGATTCCCTACACACTAATTTTACATTATTTATACAAGGTTTTTGGATCAAGGAATCTTTGTTCAAGGAGCATTTTGCCAAACTGCTATTACATAGAATGCATATTAGAGAAAACAGTGTCTCATTTAAAGGACAAATTTCAGTAAAATAAATATATCGACAATGAAAATTCATATAAAACACTGATTGTTTATTTTCCCACATATTCTTATTGTACTTTCAGGCTCATCTGAAGAAATTTTGACAGTCAAAATAAGCAACTACACAGAACCAACTAGAAAACAAAAGATAAAAAGTAAGTTAAAGAAGAGCAAGCCTGAGAAAAAAATATCAGTTAAAAATGTCAGATAAAATAGCACAGTGCCTGATACATTTTGGGCACCTCACAAAAGTGTATTGAAACAGGATCTGAACACAAAATTTAATCTGAAGGAGTAAACAAGAAAAAGTAATAACTTATTAATCATTCAATGAAATTTTATTATGCCTCTACTACATATCAATCACATAGGTTACTGGAGGACTGTAGCTAAAATCTGCTCACCACCTGTTTTTGCAAATAAAGTTTTATTGGAACACAATGACACTCATTCATTTATGTATTGTCTATGAGTGTTTTTGTGCTGTAACTGCAGATATGTGTACTTGCTACTGAGACCATATGGCATGCAGAACCTAAAATATTTACTGTCTGATTCTCGATACAAAAAATTTTGCTAACTGCTGATGGATTCTAGGGCCATCCTTAAACTGTTCCAGTCCTATATTCTTTCTTTTAGAAGACACCTTATTTTTTTTCTTATGGTTTCAATTAGATCTACAGAAAAGACTCTTTAATCCTTATTCCCAGTCTTAGGCACTGAGGGTATTTCTATAGTGTTTCCATTCATCCTATAAAAGCAATTACCTTTTGTGCTTATTCTACACATTAGTCTACTGTCTAGGTTACATTTGACACATAGATTAGAGAGAAAGAAGAAATGCGGCCATTTATATTGAGGTGCATATGGAATACTTTAGTATTGCTATAACGATATCTTGCTCTACTTTGGAAGCTTTCAAGCACTTTACCATAATTAGTTTATTTGCTCTAATATGCCAGGAAAATTAAAAAAAAAATCATTGACATTATCACTGTCCGGTTGTGAAAACAGAAACAAAGACTCATAAAAGGTCTTGATTGCTAGACAGAGGGCATTACTTCTAAATTTTAATAACAGGGCTGCTTTGTCATTATACCCCATATGTCTTAGTTACTTTGGGCTGTTATAACAAAGTACTATGAACTGTATGGCTTATAGGCAATAAAATTGTATTTCTCATGATTCTAGAGTCTGGAAGTCCAAGACCAGAGAGCAAGCATGGTCAGGCTCTGATGAGGGCTCTCTTCCAGGTTTCAGACTGCTGTCATCTCATTGTATCCTCACATGGCAGAAAGAGGGTAAGAGAGCTCTCTGGAGTCTCTTTTATAAAGGTACTAATCCCATTTACGAGGGCTTCACCCTCATGACCTAATCACCTCCCAAAGGCACCAACTCCTAACACCATCACTTTAGGGGGTTAGAATTTCAACACATTAATTTTGGGGAAACACAAATATTCTGTCCATTGCACCATGCAAAATTGAGAAGTTTAGGCCTTGTTCCAACCCAGCATTATCTATTGAAATTAAGCTAGGATTTCACAAATGTTCTCCTCCAAGTCCTAATTTCAATTTAGCTATTTTGTGCCTACAAAAGGTGTATAAAAAGAGGTATATCCTATGCATAACCCTCTTATTAGGTGAAGGGAGGATGATCCAAAACCCAGTGTTATTTTCCCTCCAAGAATTACCCAGGATGCTCTCTCTACCTATGTGCTTCTCTAAGCCTCTATCATGGTTTCCTTCCTTGCTCCTTTTGCTCACTGATAAGGTTGTTTTTGTCACTATGTAAAGGCAGCAGTTGTAAATGCAATCAGCTCTGGATGAGTGGAAAGCCTTTTCTTCAACAAACACACTTTCTTAAAAGAAAAAAAAAGTGACTTCCCTCTTAAATGATAATTCCCAAAAATGTAGAGAATTTTGGAAGCCTAAGAGATTTTAATAAAGAAATAGAAGCATGACAATTTTTCTCCTAGGAATGCTGGAGCTCAGCTGTTGTATAGCTCTGAAACTCAGCTCACTCACTCTGTCCTCCACGTATTGTATTTCAATAAAAACTTAATAAACAGAATATTAAAGATTTGAAGAATTATACAAAGTATTAAATTTCTAACCCTGCCATTTATTTTATTTTTATGAGATATCAGGACCAGTTTAATAAGTATAATAAACATAAACTCTGGCATTTATAACACTATTCACCAGATTAATACCAGATAATATTTTCTAGAATTGCTATTTTAATAGAAATAAATGAATAAACAGATATGTCTTGGGCTTATTCTCCTAAGATTGCAGGAAACCAATTTTTGAAATCAAATTAACAACCAAAATCAATATTTTCCCCATTAATTCCATACTTACTAGAAGAGTTTTAGTACCAGAAGATAGCAAAAGATATGCTGGTGTTGGACTAGCCAATGGTGCCTTCAATGAGTGTTAAAAAGAGTATATTTCCCACTCTTTCAGTCTTAACCTATTGCCCTGGGGTAGCTATTTTAGTCTATTTATAAAATCACTTGCACATGTACATGTGTACACAGCTAACAGTTGATAATATCAAATTCATCTAAGGTAGGGGGCAGTAAAGTGCGTTTTATTATTAATACTTCTAATTTATTCTATCCTACTACCCTCTTTTTTACTGTTTCCCATCTAAGATGTTCCAATATGCTGATGACTTCAAATAAGCCCCAAGGACATAAAAAAGAATATCAAGAGAAATGGCTCCTTCTTAGATTTCAAAAAAAGGGTGAAGAGGTAAGTATTCAGGAGTTAAAGACACTTAAGATAAAGCCTATACACTGCACAGAATACACAGTTCAGCACCTTGTAAGTTCCTTGCAATCCAAATGTAAAACACAAAAAACAAAAAATCTCCAACAATATAAACTAATGATTTTCAACCCATGATAAAATATCCCATTCATAGATGAAATTTCAAAAAATGGAAAACTTTGATCAATATCAAGTGTGGGTAATGGTATGTTTTGATGGTTAATATTGAGTGTCAACTTGATTGGATTGAGGATGCAAAGTATTGTTCGTGGTTGTGTCTGCGAGGGTGTTGCCAAAGGAGATTAACATTTGATCTGTGGACTGGGAGAGGCAGAACCACACTCAATCTGGGTGGGCACCGTCTAATCAGCTCCCAGTTTGGCTAGAATAAAGCAGGTATAAGAAGTTGGAAAGAGAGACTTGTGAGTCTTCCGGCCTTCATCTTTCTCTCGTGCTGGATGCTTGCTGCTCTTGAACCTCAAACTCCAAGTTCTTCAGCTTTTGGACTCTTGGACTTTAAAAGTGATTTTCCAGGGGCTCTCATGCCTTCAGCCACAGACTGAAGACAGAACTGTTGGCTTCCATACTTTTGAGGTTTTGGGACTCAGACTGACTTCCTTGCTCTTCAGCTTGCAGAAAGCCTATTGTGGGACTTCACCTTATGATTGCGTGAGTAAATTCTCCTAATACACTCCCCTTCATATACATATATACATATGTATGTGTGTATATATATGTATATGAAGAAATATATATATTTCTGTCCCCTTAGAGGACCCTGACTAATACATATTTGGAAACAGGTATTTATCTCAATTATTAGGTTGATGCAAAAGTAATTGAGCTTTTTGCCATCAAAAGTAATGGCAAAACTGCAATTACTTTTGCACTAACCTAATACTAGAGGGAGTTAAAATTGTTATAAAAACTTTGGAGGGAATCAGTTTTTCAGCTTTGGTCACAATTTAAAAGATACATATACTTTAGCCCAAGAAATCCACTTTTCACCAACAAACTTAAACTTTTGTGGGCCAGGCACAGAGGCTCATGTCTATAATCTCAGCACTTTGGGAGGCTGAGGCGGGCGGATCACCTGAAGTCGGGAGTTTGAGACCAGCCTGACCAACATGGAGAAACCCCGTCTTTACCAAAACTACAAAATTAGTTGGGCATAGTGCTGCATGCCTGTAATTCCAGCTACTCAGGAGGCTGAGGCAGGAGAATCACTTGCCACAGGAGGTGGAGGTTGCAGTGAACCGAGTTCATGCCACTGCACTCCAGCCTGGGCAGCAAGAGCAAAATTCCATCTCAAAATAATAAAAGGAAACTTTTGTACTTGTATCCAAAGAGATATATGTGTACACACATACATGGGTGTTCATTGTGGAAATATTTGTGACAGCTGGTTTGAATCAACCTAAGTGTCTACAATGGAAACTGATAAACAGACTTTGATAGAATGAGGTGCAACAACTATGGACAATGATGTGTTTCATACACTTTAATATGTGACATCTAGATTTGTTTTTCAGTGAAAAATCACGTTGCAAGGCATATATTTAGTATGATGTTACTTATGTAAAATCATGCACACACATACACACACTCATGCACATGCACACATCAAGTCACAATATTTTGTTATGGTATTTATATATTTATATAAAAAGTAGAAAATGATTTGACACGATTTTCAATAAACTTATAAACAGAGCATTTATTTCTCTGAGCAGGAGACAAAGAACCTAAGACTCTTAACACTTCTGATATGGTTTGGCTCAGTGTCCCCACCCAAATCTCATGTCAAATTGTAATCCTTACATGTTAAAGAAGGGGTTTGGTGGGAGGTGACTGGACCATGAGGGTGGTTTCACCTATTTTGTTCTCATGATAGTGAGTAAGCTCTCATGACGTCTTATAGTTTAAAAGTGTACAGTAGTTCTTCCCCTTTCTCTCCCTCTCTCTCTCTCTCTCTCTCTCTCTCTCTCTCCTGCTATGACATGGTAAGACATGCTTGTTTACTCCTCACCTTCTGCCATGATTGTAAGTTTCCTAAGGCATCCCAGCCATATGGAATTGTTTAATTGTTTAACTGACAATTAAACCTCTTTTCTTCATAAAGTACCCAGTCTCAAGTAGTTCTTTGTAACACTGTGAAAATGAACAAACACAAAAAAACTGGTACCAGGAGAGAAAGGCACTTCTATAAAGATATCTGAAAATGTGGAAGCAACTTTGGAAACTGGGTAATGAGCAGAGGTTGGAACAATTTGTAGGGCTCAGAAGAAGACAGGAAGATGTGGAAAACTTTGGAACTTCCTGGAGTCTTGTTGAATGGTTCTGACCAAAATGCAGACAGTGATATGGACAGTGAATTCCAGACGGAGGTGGTCCCAGATGGAGATGAGGAACTTATTGGGAGCTGGAATAAAGGTTTCTCTTACTAGGCTTTAGCAAAGAGACTGGGGGCATTTTGCCGCTGCCCTAGAGAAGTGTGAAACTTAGAACTTGAGAGAGATTATTTAGGTTATCTAGCAGAAGAAATTTCTAAGTGGCAAAGCATTCAAGAGTTGATCTGGCTGTTCCTAACAGAATACAGTCATATACCTTCACAAAGAGATGGTCTAAAATTAGAACTTATGTTTAAAAGGGAAGCAGCAAGCAAAAGTCTGGAAAATTTGCAGCCTGACCATGTGGTAGAAAGGAAAAACTCATCATTTTCTAGGAAGAAATTCAAGCTACCAGCTGCAAAATTTTACATAAGAGGAGCCCCAAGCCTTGGCAGCTTCCACCTGGTGTTGGGCCTGTATGTGCATAGAAGCCAAGAGTTTGGGACCTTATGCCTAGATTTCAGTGGATAAATGGAAATGCCTGGATTTCCAGGCAGAAGTGTGCTGCAGAGGTGAAGCCCTCATGGAGAAACTCTGCTAGGGCAATGCAGAGGGGAAATGTAGGGATGGAACCCCTCACAGAGTCCTCCCTGGTGCACTGTCCAGTGGAGTTGTGAAAAAAGGGCCACCACCCTCCATACTCCAGAAATGTATATCCACTGAAAGCATACATCATACCACTGGAAAAGTCACAGGCACTCAATGCCAGCCTGTGAAAGCAGCTGATAGGGCTGTACCCTGCAGAGCTACAGAAGTAGAGCTACTCAAGACCTTGGGAACACACTTCTTGCATCAGTGTGTGCTAGATATGAGACATGGAATCAAAGGAAATTATTTTGAAGATTTGAGATTTAATTATTGTCCTGATAGGTTTCAGACTTGCATGGGGCCTGTAGCCTCTTTATTTTCCCCAATTTCTCCCATTTGGAATAGAAGCATTTACCCAATGCCTGTACCTTGGAGGTAACTAACTTGTTTTTGTTTTTGTTATTTTTTATTTTATTTTACAGGCTCATAGGCAGAAGGGACTAATCTTATCTCAGATGAGACTTTGGATTTGGACTTTTAAGTTAATGTTGGAATGAGTTAAGAGTTTGGAGGACTGTTGGGAAGGAATGATTGGCTTTGAAATGTGAGAAGAACATGAGATTTGGGAGAGGCCAAGAGCAGAATGATATGATTTGGCTCTGAGTCCCCACCCAAATCTCATGTCAAATTGTAATCCCCATGTGTTAAATAAGGGCCCTGGTGGGAGGAAATGGGATGATAGCGGTAGTTTCCTCCATACTGTCCTTGTGATAGTGAGTGAGTTCTTACACTATCTGATGGTTTTAAAGTTTGTGGCAGTGCCACCTCCTTCCCTTACTCCGACATGGTAAGACATGCTTTCTTTCCCTTCACCTTTTCCCATGATTGTAAGTTTTCTGAGGCCTCCCCAACCATGTGGAATTGTGAGTCAATTAAACCTCTTTTATTTATAAATTACCTGGTCTCAGGTGGTTCTTTACAGCAGTAGGAAACTGGACTAATACAACTTCCTTGTTGAAAAATTAAAAACAAAATATACCCTGAAATAACAGGGATAAATGTCTGATCAGAAACTATGGTGATAAGAAAATTAATATTTATTAAACACCTATTATGTGTTGGGTACTCTGTAAACGAAAATGCTATTGTGACACAGAGATTATCTGTAAGGCTCTGAACTGATCACATGAGACCTTTAAAAGCAGAAATTCTCCTCTGGCTGGTTGCAGAAGAGGAAATCAAGGATTGTAAACATGTAAAGAATCTTGGTGTGCAGCTGTTAGTTTCATGGTGTAAAGAGCCATGTGGAAAAAAAGAAAGCCAGATGGCCTCTAGGAGCTAAGAAAGCCTGCAAGGAAAGTGGTATCCCAGTCCTACAAGCTCAAAGAAATAATCTTCCTAAAAACCAGTAATCTTGAAAGAAGACCCTTCCAGACAAGAACTGCCATTTGAGCCATTTGAGCCAAATCTTGATTTCAATTCTGAGAGGGCTGAAGCTGAGAATCCTCTCATGCCTAACCCAAACTTCTGGCCAACAGAAACTGTGAGATAATAAATTCATGTTGTTTTAAACTGATATGTTTGTGGTAAATTGTTATGCAGCAATGTAAAATGAAAACAGCTATGTCATGCTGTGGTTATAAATAATCTCTGTATCTCATGAGCCAACCAGAACATGAAGTTACTTCTTGCTCCAGGCCTGTCTCATGTAAATGTCCAAGGATGAGGTGGGGTTTACTCCCAAGGATTATTCAGAAATACAGGATGAACTACATGATACAGAACATATGATCCTTCAGATTCTCAGAAGTCAAGGCTTTTGCAGGGTGGCACACCTTGGCCAAGAGTGGCACACATCACCCTTGACTGGAACTAGTCACATGGCCCTGCCTAGATGCAAGGCAGCAAGGGAATGTGAATGAGTAGTTAGAATATTTGGTGAGCCCTCTGCATCTGTGATAGGAAGCTGATGAAATTCTTACTATGACCTTGTGAGAAATATATTGTCAAGGTGTTTTAACAAATGGGCTAACTGAATCTTGGAGAGGACAGGCAACTTGCTTAGTGTCATGCGGGTGGCAGAGTCTGGATATGAACTCAGTTCTGTATGATGCTAAAGGACATGTTCTTTTCACTGAGTCATGCTGCCTCTTCCCAGCTGAAGGGACTTCTAAAAAGACTACTACAGAGGCTAAGTTTGAAGAAGAAAATCTGTGACTGAGTTGGAATTTGAAGGTTATCCCTAAACCTAGACCTTTGGCTCATCTTCAAAACAGAGCACATAGTATCTCAGTCTCCCTATCGACATGAGGCTAAACATATTTCATCAAATTTAAGGTGCCATGGCTTGTAAAATTTTCCATTATCTAATGTACCACTAAGAAAGAAAAACTGCTCCCAATTAAGCTATGATATACAGTAATTGTAAAACACAACCTAACAGTGAAAGAATGTGCATCTCAGAATTGATAAAATATAGCAATACCTCCCCATCCCTACTTGAAGGTGTTGTAAGGTAAAAATATCACAGTGGAGTCTCATAATTACAATTTGTCTTAGGGCTTTAGAGAACTGGGCTGTGATTAATAAAGAGAATTATTCATTTGAGAAACTTTAGTTCCTCTCAGTTCCTCATGGAGGGCTTATACCTCTACCAACTTCTGAACGGGATTGAGGCAATTACTCAATAAACATTAAAATAAAAAATAGTAGATATGCATAAATGACAATAGCAACTTATATTTTACCATATGCAAATGCTATTATAAGTACCTTAAATATTGTAACAAAAAACCTATGAGTTGGATACTATTATCTCCATTATAAATATGAAATATTTGAAGTACAAAGAGATCAAACAAAGACACACAGCTGGAAAAAGGCAAAGTGAGGAATCAAACCCAGGAATCTGTTTTTAGAACTCAAGGTTCTGTCCAGGTGTGGTGGCTCATGCCTATAATCATGGCACTTTCATAGGCCGAGGTGGCTGGATCATCTGAGTTCAGGAGTTAGGGACCAGCCTGGCCAATATGGTGAAACCCCGTCTCTGCTAAACATAACAAAAATTAGCCAGGCGTGGTGGCGAACACCTGTAATCCCAGCTACTTGGGAAGCTGAGATAGGAAAATCGCTTGAACCCAGGAGGGGGAGGTTGGAGTGAGTCAAAATCATGCTACTACACTTTAGCCTGGGTGATAGAGTAAGACTTTGTCTCAAAAAATAAAAAATAAAATAAAATTACTCAAGGTTCTAATCCAACACTATAATCTGTCAAATGTATCCCTTTTAGGACTTCTGTCCAAATCTTCCATTCACTGGAAATGTCTCTCTACCTTATTTTTATTTTTAATTCCATACCTATTTTCAGAACACAGCTCACAATTCCATCTCTTTAGCAATCCTTGTTACTCTCAAGTAGGTGTGAATTTTATTTTCTCCAAACCCCTGTAAAAGATTATGCTCTGATTAGGGAGTAGATCATAATCTGTCTTGCACAGTACCAATATTTAATAAGCATTTGCAGTTGCTGAAAAAATACTCCAAACATATTTATTCTAATCCCTGGATCTTGTGAATTACCTTACATGGCAAAAAAGGGTCTTTGCAGACATGATTGAATTAAGGACCTTAATGATGTGGGGAGATCACCCTAGATTATCTAGATGGGACTCAAATGCCATCACATGCATCCTTATAAGAGAGAGTCAGAGAGATTTCACACACACACACACACACACACACACACACACACACACACAGATTGAGAGAAAGAGAGAGATTGGAAAGGAGAACAGCATAGAGGCAGAGATTGTGGTGATGCAGACACAAGCCGAAGAATGCTGGCAATCCCCAGAAGCTGTAAGAGGCAAGAACATGTTGTTTTTCTTTAGAAACTACAGAAGGAGGACAGCCTTACTGACATATTAATTCAGGCTCAGTTATATACAGTTATATAGATTTATTACTTCTGGCCTCCAGAACCATGAATGAATAAATATAAGTTATTTCTGAACCACATAATTAGTGATAAATTATTATAACAGTCACAGAAAACTAATACAGCATACATTCTATATAATTTAAACTGGATCTTTAGGAATGTTATCTTGAGTAATATAACTATTATACATATGTAACTTTATATTATACAATTTGGCTAATCATTATAAAAAGTTATGATTTAATCATAGGGCAATATGAAAGAAAAAAATCTATGAGTACATATAATTTCAGTTAAACTTTTAGTTTGCAGGTAAAGAAACATGATCTAATATGCTAATGTTTGTTACTAAAAGCAGGAATTTCCCAAAAGAAAAATTCGTCTTTGCTTTCACTCTTTGTAATAAATGGGTGCACAAATTTGCTTCAAGGTTAAGTGATTTTTATTGCTCACTAGAAATATCACTATTATTTATTTCTTCTGGTAGAAAAATAAAGTGAACCATTTTAGAAATCCCAAAAGTATTTATCCATAAGTATTACATGAAGCAAAAACAAGCACTTACAGAGAAAAGCTGATGTTCTTTATTCTCAAGTACTAAATTCTACTACTAAATACTTCTGGTATTTCTTAAATCCTTAATAACTGAAATATCTTCACCTACTTTTAAAATTAAATATAAGATCTCTGTGATTTTTTTTAGAAAAAGAAAAAGTCATTACATAAGTCTTTGATCAATACAAAATTAATATTGCAGGTACAATGAAAACTCTGGAGTTGGTTCATAATAAAAAACTTCAATACACTTGTAAGTTCTGCCAAAATAAGCAGGAAGTTACTTTTCATCCGAGCAGTCAGATTTTTCTTCTGTCTGCAAACAGAGCAAAATTCAGGACATTTCACTACTGGAAAATCTCTAATGAGTGGTTAGTAAAATACCCACCTTTCTGGCTGCCACTGGATATCAAAAAATTACTCACTTCTGACTCAGTAATTACCCACCAAAAATTTAGATCAAGTGGTCCTCACGTCACCCAAATTAGTACCTGACAAGGAATGCTTTTGGCAAGGTTGGCAGCTGAGAAACAGGAAGTGAGTTGCAAAACATTATTAAAACTTGAAAATAACAGCCTTAAAGGTGTGTGATCTACCATTCAAATACTGAAAAACTACAACAGAGAGAAATACCCTGTCTGGGCAGAAGAGGAACTGTGGGAGACAGTGTAGAATATGAAGCACAAGAAATGTCACTCAGTCTTAGTTCACCTAAAGGGCAACAGCCAGTTCTCTCATGAGCCATTATCACCATTACTACCACATTTTCAAATGTGCAAGAATCTTGTAATATTTGGAAAGAGGTGGAAGTTCTGAATGTTTGTTTAGAGCAGATTCCGAGGGTCAAAACTGTCCTTTAAAAGCTCTTGCCCATGGTTGAGTTACTTGTTAAGCCACATACAGTGAAGAGCTCCTTAAGAGCCTGAGAAAGTATGGCAAGGGGGCTCACATTAGAATCTGAGCAGGCACCTCATGTGGTTCAAATCCTCATTTTGAGGAAAATGGCAAAGATCGAAGAACTTGGCTTGTCTTTGCCTTCATGCTGAGGGTCATCTGGCAGGGGAATCAATTCCAGAGTTTCATTGTATCTGCAATATTAATTTTGTATTGATCAAAGTCTTATGCAATGAGTTTTTCTCAGAAAAATTGAATGGTTTCTTGATATTTTGCCTTTAAATTAGTCTAAACAGGTCACTGAGATTCAATTTTTTTGTTTGAACATTATTGTTTGGAGGATCACTGCAGTATTCACTCACCACCCAATTCAGACACCTATAATTCAACTTGAACATTACAAATACAGATTTTAAAGGTACACTGACTTTTACGTTATATGGTCATTTATTTTAGGGGGTGATCCACATATAGCATGTGTGATCAAAAACAGTAATAACACTATTCATTAAGAATGGCTGTTGCCATTTAGATTTCAGTCAAATGGTCTTTTGTTAGAAAAGAGAGCAGCTAACATCAAACTAGATCAGAAGTTGCCCAACTGTGTCCCATGGGTTACATCCATCTAATCCATTTGTTTACATATTGTCCATGGCTGCTTTACTTGCTACGTCTGCAGAGCGGAGTAGCTGTAACAGAGATCCTGTGACCCACAAAGCAGAAAATATTTACCATCTCACTCCTTACAAAAAAAAAAAATGCTGACTGTTGCACTGGATAATGGCATCAATATTAGGTGGATTACAGTCTATACTACAGAAACATTCTCTGGTCTCTATATCATTATTTTCTGAGATTCTCTTGACTGTATTCAAGGCCCTTCATGCTCAGGTCCCATGTCCTACTACCCTAGCATTCATTATCAATCCTACCCAGGACTGCATTCCTCAAACATGCTTCCACATTCACGCTTGAATATTGTTGCTAGGCATCAGAGATGCAATGTCTTATTAAGATGTGGTTCCTGCCTATAAAGCATTTGCCATCTAGCAGCAGCTCATTACCTAGAAAACACAGTGCTTGGGACAGAGTAGGTGTCACATGCATATGTACTTTATGGGTAGTTGAATTGAACTGAATTAATACATATCCATATATATATATATACATACACACACACACATATGAGAACTGTTGCAATAAGTATGTGTTATTCTCCCATCCTGCATTTCCTCCAAGTCAGATTAAAAGGCCTTCTCTATTTGCACTACAAACTTGTAGAAAAAATTTCTTGATAAATCTTGAAAAGTTTACTTAATGGCATTTTCTAGGTTCAAATCAACCAGCAAAATTAATCTGCACTAATTGAAGCATTTTACTAATTACTCTTTCTATATAGGCCTTGAATATATTTCTTCTTGCAGAGAGAGCTAGAGGAACATATCTCTAATAGGAATATGAGAATAATAGTCTCAGCATTAAAGATTGCTTTGTTTTGGTCTTGGATAATTATTTGTGCCACGTCATAGATTCCCATTGTGATATTTCTTGATATAGTATCATTATTGGTACTGCATTTTTCTCCTGAGGTGATACTTGGGGGTCCACTTATGAAATTGTATTTAAATGAAGACTAATTAATTGTAAAAGGACCTCTTGGCAAAGATTGCTCAAATTAAATAATAATTACCAAATACCCTCTTCACTTTATGCTATGTAGGCTCAGCCTTCAAGTTTCACCAAGCTCTTAACAAGTCAGTCCTGATGGGTAATTACTCAATAATCTCTTCCTTCAATGGGATAAGCCTCTCAGGTTTTTCACAATTCAAAAAAAAATGAATAATAAGAAGAGAAAAAATTTCACCTTTGATTTCCATCTAAGGACATATCACCTAAGGAATGAGGGCATTTTTGTCCAACAACTCATCTGAAATTGTCCAACACTAACTGTATGAAGAAAATCATCAGTGTTGCTTTCAGGAGCTATTCAATAGATATGCTTACTCTACGCTTGGTTTCAGACTAAGATCCTAAACTTTTCTGGCACTGAGATCTGAATTCTTATCCCACCATGACTATTATGGAAAGTTTGAAAAAAAGAGTGTGTGCATTAAGCATTAGGTAGAAAAGAATGGTGACTTACAAAAATGTACAGGTTATTTTGGGTCTGTTCTAGAAGTACTTGTTCTTGAGACAAGTGTCATAATCACTCTGTAAGTCTTCACCAAGTTTGACTGAACCTGCATGCAAAGCGATTTGCATCCCTTCACAGCAAATTTGTGTGGCATATGCCTCACCTAAGTATGAGTGGCATGACAGCTTAGGGAGTTATAAGAAGATGACTTTCTAAATTCTTAGAAAAAATGGGAACCAACTTCATTAAAACACACTTAAGTTGAAGCTTAAACAAAAGTTTCATGAGAAAAGGAGTATTGGGGGTTCCGCAACAAATACTCAGCTATAATGTGTGCTTTTGGACTGAATGGTGTTCCCACCCTCTTAAATTTGTTAAATTTGAAGCTCTAACCGCCCATGTAATGATATTTAGAGATGTGGCTTTTGAGAGATAGTTTGGTTTAGCAGTCACGAGGGTAGAGCTCTTATCCAAAAAGACACCAGTGAACATGTCTCTATCTTCCTCTCTGCCATGTGAAAACACAGCAAGAAGGTAGTCCTCTGTCAGCCAGGATGGGTGCCCTTACCAGGACCCCACCATGCTGAAACCCTGATCTCAAATTTGTAACCCATAGAACTGTGAGAAAATAAATTGCTATTTTGCTGTTGTTGAAGCCACTCTGACTATAATATTTAGCTGTGGTGGCTGCAGGTGACTAAGATACCTGGTAACCAGCAGATTCACAAATTATTTAGTAAAGGATAAGCCTGCAGAAACGGCCTGAGTCTGATGCCTTGATTAATACACAAACAGACTCCGAGTGGCTCTTCTTCTACTTATCGCCAAGATACAATCTGGCACAACAGTTTTGTTTGATAGACAGCATTGGCCTATGCTTGTCAACTAGCCAACGTGAAATAACATTATTACTGTATAATGTCGTGTTAGGCTGCATAATATTTCCATTGTATGACACACATGATGAAGAGATTTCAGAGTTCTCCACTGTTTACATAATTAGCATTACATATTTGTGAAATTAAGGTACCACTACCACCGTTATTACCATATTTCCTTCCTTCCCGGGTGCTGATACATGTGCGTGTTCACTTTTGAGAATGATCAGAGAAAGCACCTCCATCTCCAAAGGCTCTCTGTGTCCTCGCAGTGCCCATACAAGGGATTCAAACCCCTACTTCATCTTGTGGCCTTGCCAAAAATAAAATAACCAGAGCCCGCTTGAGGAATGAGAGGAGAGAACAAGAGGGAACCAGCCTGAAAGACCTGGCTCTGAGTGTAGTTTATTGCTCTACTGCTGGTTTGAAAGGATTATGTAGCCATAGGCTATCTCTAGATAGAAAGATGGTTCAGTGACATCCCTTTGGTAAATAAGTAGCTATCCCTCCTCCCTCTAAACGTCACATTGAAGTAGGCTGTGTTTTCTGATTAATTCAGTTTGAATACCGCTGACTGTCACTGTAGTCATATGTCACTGGTGGCAGCTCAGAGAGTCTAACCTTCTCTAACATCAGTGCACACAATTCATTTTAAAATGTGGTCTAATAGGTACTGAATACCTGCAAGGTAAAGGGAAGATGGGATGCATTTTCCCTCAAAATAGCCTGCAACCAAATTTATGAAAGCAAAGGGTAGGCACAGTAGTGTTCTTTGCAATGCAAAGGCTGTAAGTCACTTGGAAATTTCCCCAAAGAATCATCTTCATCTTTTTTCTAGAGCCTGACCAGACTCTTGGCACTCAGCTATGTGAGGAGATATGGCACCTCCTTAAGTTTGCTTTGGATAATTAGTGAGGGGCAAAAATAGCAAGATATCTTGTCTTTGGAGCATTCTGAGAGTATAACACCAGGTTTTCACTGCAGAAAGCAGACACTTGGCAAGGTCTGCACAATGCATCTCTCTTCTTTCTCTTCTTGAGGAAGAGCAGCGTGGTGGAGACCCTGGGCTTTGGAACCAGGTGGTTGAAATCGTAACTACACTATTAATTGGTTTCCTAATACAAGGAAAACTTCTAAACGATCCTGGTCCTCAGTTTTTCATTCACCAAATGGCAACACTATCTGCTCATTATGTTTCTGTGATGAGCAAATAAAGCCTAGTATGGAAACACCTACTGCCTTGTCCCTGTTCTTTAAACACACATTGGAGAATGATGCTACTAAAATTGTGCATTGCTTTTATTCATAGCCATGTGCAAAAGAGACAATGCTTTGACCTAATCTTGCCTCAGGCTTTGGCCTCCAACTCTGACAATAAATACACACGTCTCTGTTTACAACTCCATAAACAGGGACATGTGTTTCTGTTAACAATGCATGCTCTGGGCTGTCTCTGTGATCAATTATTTTATATCATTTTCAAATTGTTACGTGTTTAGATCTTTCCAAATAGCTGTCCCCTGAATGAAAAGGGCCTGCCTAACTATGGCATGGTCAGAAGGGTTGCCTTCAACTTATCACATCTAGAAATGCCACAGACAGAAATGCTTCCAGGCTATTTGCTAAGAAAACTAGCATAAGCTGCTTATCAGAAAATATTACATTTTCCCTGAAAGGTGAACTGTTTTGTCAGTTGCTTGGGCTGTGTGAAATTTCTTTTTTGTCATGATAGGTCACTGCACAGAAGCTAACAGTAGACTGCCATCTCCCTGGTGGATGCCAGGGCCTTGGGCAAACTCCTGAAAAGCTAGCCTTTGCTTTTAGGACAAGTACACGATCACTGGAATCCAAGCCCTATATAAACATAAGTGGTATTAGTGTTTTTACAACTGTGAGATTTTTTTAAAGATGTATCAGCCAACTCACCTTATGAATCCAGATCCTAGATAAAGCTTGGTGTCCTCTGGTTTCTTTAGCTGGCAGAATAATTTGGTAGGAAACATTCCATGCTCTCTTTGAAATACTCACTTTAAGATTCAAATATGAAATTTCAGCCCCCAAAGGAGCACAAGAAACTGAAAACTTGAGTTTCACGTCCTGTTTTATCATGGATTTGTGGCATTGGGTAGGCCATTTCAAATGTCACTGAGGCTCAGTTTCCCCATCTACAACATGTCAATGAAAGTATTGTTTATCTCTAGTGGTACTTATGAGACTCATGGGGAGTCACTGAAGCAACAATTCTTAGGCTGGGCATAGTGGCTTATACCTGTAATCCCAGCATGTTGGGAGGCTGAGTGGGAAGGATGGCTTGAGCTCCAGAGTTTGAGGCTGCAGTGAGCCATAATCACACCCCTGCATTCCAGCCAGGGCAAAGTGAGACCCTATCTCAAAAAAAAAAAAAAATATTCACTCAAAAGCCAAGACAAATGTAAGGCATGTAGATTTCTTTTATTATAATCAAACACCTTACCAAGTTCCAGCAATCACAATGCGAGGGGCCAGTCACTGCCACTTTCAGCTTTCGGTTTCATCCTCGTGTCTGCAGCCCAGGCAATCAGTGTCATATTTTTAAGCAAGGTGGATAATGACATAGGAGGATTGGATTCTGCCTGGTTTATGGTCTGAACTACACAAATTTGCATTTTGACCAGAGACCCGAGAGAATTTACTGCGCTTCATGAAGTTTTATGATTGAGTCTATTAAATATAATATTAATAATAACAATAATAATAATTGAACATCCAAAGAAATTAAATGGCTTGCTCTAGGAAACAACAGCTAGTAAATGATCAAGGTTTAATTTATACATAATTCTGGTCTGGGTCCAAGGAGCGTGATTCTGAGGCGTGAGGCTTCACTACCTGTGTACCCTGATAAACCTTCTGAGAAAGGCAATGACCAGAATTCATGTAACATCACACTCCTTCCTGTAACTCTCAAGAGTAAACAGAAGTGATTTACATGTGATTTTTGTTAATGTTAAGATACAGTCTCGGTTGGAGTGGCAGTATGAAAAGATCGAGGAGTATTTTCGATCACATTTACCTTCCTTTTCCTTTGGTTTGAAGATTCAAATTCTCTCATTCTCTCTCCTTTTTTCCTCTCTCCCTCTCTTCCGCCTCTTCTCATTGTCTCTCACTCTCCCTTTCCTCATTCCCTCTTCCTCTCTTTCTCTTCTCCTCTTCCCGCTACGCTTCTCTGTTCATCTTCCTCTCCATCACCATCTCTCTTTCTCTGTCTCTCTATCTAGGAGAAAGATTAACCCTAGAATAAAAACAAGAGACTTCAGCTTCATAATCATATTTGAATACCAGCTCTACCGCCTTCCAGCTGTGAACCAGGGCATTGACTTAATTGCTCAAATTTCAGTGAACTCATATCTACAGTAAACCTACACTCCTGCTCATGTAAAGCTATAGTGTGGATCGTAAAAAATAACATAAACAAAGTGCCTAGCAGGATGCCTGGCCTTTAGGAATGGAAATTCCTTCTCTAATCCAGACATATATCTGAACAACTGGTACTAAAGTAGCAAACTCAAATCACTCAGATGCTGTCACATTCTAAATATAAAGGAACATGTCAAACTGATGTATTTTCGCTGAAATGAATGAATGTTTTGACATGCTGCTGAGGGAGGAAGCATTTTTCTGGATCACATGGTGTTTGGCTCCCAGTTTATAGAGGCACTTTGCATGGTCTGCACAGCTCTTTTCCAGTACTGGCCAGTGGCCAGGCTCAAGGCCTTTCATGGGCACTCAGCGATCATCACACTCCAGCCTTGTGCCTTCTCCATCTCTCCTTTTTCCTAATCCTTCTGACACTTTCTTTGAGGCCATCCAGCATACAAAATCTTGGGGAGAGAGTCCAGGATGGTACTAGAGATGAATTAGGTTTACTTTATTTGCAGTAACTGGTTTCAGGCATTCTCAGATTCTAACCTCATGTTCTTTTCTGAACATGTTACAAATCACCTCTATAATCAGTCTCAGTGTCCAGACTTAGGCAGGAATTAAACTCAACAGTGCTGAAAAGCACTGCGATTTGCAGCCAAAAATAGCCCTCATGCCTCTAGTGAGGTACGGGAACCAACCCTTCAGGCTTCCATTGTCCCTCCCCATGGACGTTCCCTGAATTCTTTCCCACTGTTATTTCCTTTTCCTAAAAGTAGGGAATATTTCCTGACTATACAGAATCCCAAGCCATGTGCCTGCAAAGCACACCTGTGATTCAAAGGTACCTCTGTTCTGAAAAGAAATGCTCCCAAGCCATTTTGACTGTAAGGGAAAGCAAAGCAAAGGAAGAATGTGCAGCCTTTATTTTATCTTTCTTTACTATTTTATTATTAGTATTTTTGGCAAAATGGCAGATGAGTCACTTGCCCCACTGTGAAGGAGCAAGATAAAGAATGAATTGTTTCTCTGACAATTACCCATGGCTCAAGTGATCACAAGGCCAAGGTATAACCCTTGAGCTGTGCTGCTTTTGGTTTGCTCTGAGTAAATAAATATAATCTAAAACACTTAGTGCTTACATATTCCAAAATTGTCTGCCTCTTGGATTTGCCATTATTCTTATTATTCTGAAGTGTATACATATTTCTGTTTCAAACAATGGTAATGATACACATTTTTGAATTGAAGGAAACCTTCATAACCTGCTGTTTCTTTTTGTGGTGCATTCATCTGTAAATATACTTTAAAAACTATAAAACACTATACAAATATAAGCTATTGACTGCACATGGTATGCATATTCTTATTTTTATGCATAACCACAATAATAATAAAAGGATTCTCAACTGGCTCGCATGCTAGCCACAGCAATAATATTTCACCAAACTCACACCTCAGCAAGGTTCATTGCATCCTTGTGAATTTGCAGACTAGACCTGGTGAACCCTTTCCAATCTGACAGACGTCACAACTCATTCACCCGAGTTGCCATATGTGGCTCCAGCTAAGAGTATCACCATACAATCATACATTTTTACAATGGGTCTATAAAACAACCATTATAATAAATGTCTGCTTAATTAATTCATTAGGACATAAAGCAATTTATTATGCTCTTATTTGCTATCATTCTCCCTGCTCAAATTTAATAATGCAAAAAGGTTTCTCTGATGCCAACCCCTAGAAATAATAAAAATACATTCATCATGGATATTGAACGCAGACACCCCTGGCAGTACTGCTGGTAGAGAGGAGGCAGTCAGATGTGGAAAGAGAAGCTAGCGGATGTTTTGCACAAGCCTGGCTGGATTCGAGTCTTCTACGAGAGAGGAAGGAGTCTAGTACAATGCTTGGCATGGCAGCAACGAAGGTGCCCAGAATAACTATTATTATAATATGCAACAAAAGGAGGAGGGAGAAAGAGAGTTGGGGTGAAAAGCTTTCAAGTCAGTTAAATTCATGAGGGCTATGGCGGCTCAAATTGAAATTATCTCACTCTGTGCTGATAAATAAAGTGGCTCTGGTACCTAAATCATGACACTAACTATACGTTTCGATTTTTTTAAGTAGTGATTAGGTGGATACTCTGGGGAACCTACCAGCCTTCACAGAGATAACAGACTCAACTTAATATCAACTTAAAAAGAGACTTGAATTCTAACCAATCTCATGTAATGAATTGAAATTCTATAGCTTTCAGAGGGGGGGAAGATAAAAAAGCGACACGGCTCCATTCTCTAACTTGCTGTCAGGAAATATAATTTGTGCTCTCGGTGATTCACCTAGCTCATATGCAGCATGCAAATTTATTTCCCTAATAATCAGACCTGGAGATTGCCCAAGAGGATTAATAGCATCATTCCTTATGACCGCCAGGATATTATGCACCTCTGACATGGAAAAATTGTGTTAGTTCTACAGAGAAAACGCAAGGATATTTGTCCTGCTAGACAATATAATAGGCTGGTGCATCATCAGATTACAATGTCATTTCAAAAACCTTGAATACAAATAATGTACAGTGGGGGAAATGTTGGAACAACCTCCCTTAATTCAGTAGCCTTGAATTCACAAGTATTTTTGTATGTGCTATGCAGTGTATGCATAGTTTTTTTTAAAGCTTTCCAACATTGCATGTAAAAAGGAAAGCATATTATACATTCCATGAGATTCTTGTCATTGCTTTTTGGAAAATGGACAAAAAAGACATGAGAAAAGGACTCTTTCTATGGTTTTCGCTTATTTTTATCCCTACTGTATATAGCTAAAGGTAGTGTTCAGAAACAGAACTTTCATAGCATACGCTGATTGGGGTTTAAACGTGCTGTGTGCTTGTTGGCATGTACACAGATAAAGGTATCTCAGAATTTCCGTCCACTTATGTCTTTATTCAAACATGGAGTCATTCATACTTTCAATTGCTCAATATTTGTTACTCAAAGTAAAACAATATGTTTCACAAGCATTGTTGGAGATTATATTTTATTTTACTTCTTTATGTTTTACAATGAATCGGTCAGGAATGTTCCAAAACAGTAATGTCTCCAGCTGTACTTTAGACCAAAGAATGCTGCCTTGAGACAAGACCAAATTTCATTATTATGCGCATGGGAGCAATAAGATTAGCTCCTACTGCTGCCCCTAAGGTGGAGCAGCAGGAAGAACCAATGAGATGATGCTAATGTGCATGTTAATAGTATTCTGCTAGAAGAAGTTGGGATAATTAAACATGTACCGTCTCTTTAAGACAGAGCTGCACACATTTTCTTCGGATGGGTGTTTACAAGAATTCCAATTTCAGGTCATAGCCATTTCTGAGATTGCTTAAGAAAGAGATGGGAATAACTTATCTTATTCATGTATTCAAGGAACCTTATAAAATGTGCAAAACATAACAGTTTTAAGGGGCAAAACATGCATCTTATCTTGACAGAGCTGCTTTATTATGTGTACTGCTGTATACTGACCTAATATATGGAGCATTTTTAGCTAATATACCTTGCAGGAAACCAGCCTTTAATGTGATGGATTTTATGGTATCTCATTAGGGTGTGTTTATATAACCTGAGACTAAACACGTTTTCAGATTCATGTTCCTTATTAAAATTGTGAGCCACATTGATTTTTAGTTGGAACAGCAACAGAGTCATTTTTACTATTAAGAAGGGTAGCTCTGAACTTATTCCCAGATCACGACCAGTCTCTGCACAAAGTTGGGGACTTCCCTCTTCATTCCTCAATTAGCATGGTCTGGACGAGACAGCCCACTGTCCTCTGTTTAGAAACCTCTGATTGGTTATTATCCATAATGCAGAATTGTTAATTTCATAAGAAGTTTCTCTCTTTGGTTCAGGAAGGAAAAAAATTCTTCTATTCTTCTGCTGTTTTCCTATCAGCCTTTTTTGTTTTATGAATTAGATCCAGTTAATATCAACAAATTGGCCCTGGGGTGATAAATATCTTCACATCTGAGCTTCTAGGGTTTTCCTATCAGCCAAGGCAGTGTTTGTATGAAAGTGGCAAATTTAAGAAAAGAAAGAAAAGAAAAAAACACACTTAACATTGCAAGTTGTGTTAAACAAAATAATGACTTTCACATGGTGAAGTCTCCGTTTTGTAAACTGATCCTGTGAGGTAACTCAGGAATCAGCCGTAAATACTGTCCCAGGATATTTTCGGTGGAGTCAAGGGAAATAATGACCTAGAGGTACTGTAAATAGTTTAAATTATTGGAAGGTCTTTCTAAGAAATGTAATGTGAGAAGAGAGAGAAATGTTTTTACTCTATTGTAAAATGAATGCCCTTTGGAGGCGATCCAAATTCAGAATGCAAATATTTAGAGTAAAGGACTATCTTTTGAGAAAAGCAAATACTGTATTTTTCCTACTTGTTACAGCAAAGCTTTTAACACAATCGAACCAGGAAGGAAAAAAAGAACATACAGACAGAAGCATGGATATGTTTATTTCACTTTTGCGTTTTAACTTAAATTTGCAAGTCTTGAATATGGAGAGGGAGAAGCAGGTTTTCAGCAATAACATAGAGAAAACTAATAGCACGAATATCATTGCTCATGGTATTTCATTTTAATCATATTTGTAACTTCACCTATAATCCTGGAGTTGCAATTCACAAGCCTCAAGGAATCACTATATTTGGCCTAAGAAATTTTAAGTCTGAACTTGTTCTCAGAAAAGAAGACAGTTTGCCTTTGTTTTGCCCCTGGCATGCTATTCATTATTAAACATTAAAGTTGTGTCAATTACTTTCATATTTGATTATTATCCCAGTTATTCTACCAGCTAATCAAGTCTTCTTTAAAAACGTGCCTGGCAGTGACTATGAATTGATGTACTGAATAGAAGTATTTGCACTTTTTGTTTCCTAGTTAACCATAGCAATTGGCTACATATTTTAATTCACTCCACCACCCCACTACCCGTCACCGTCATTCCCAAATGATATAACAGGATAACTTATTCATTTATTTTAATCAATGTAAGATTGAACTTTCAAAGTTACTTTTTGGCTAAATGTAAGAGCCTCATTCATATACTTGTTCTAAATGGGGATGAACTGAGATATCCTGAGAATAACTCTGTTGTTAGTATTAACAGCTTCACAGTTATTCGGCTTGAGGTGTAATTATTTTATCATTATTACATGCAAGGCTTTTAACAAAGCAGTCGTTCCCTCCATTTAAGCAGAGAATTTTATAATTTATTACATCTCTTTGGTCATCAACACACTATACAAACAGTTGGCCACCGGTGACCAATTACATTAAGGTTAAGCAACATAACTTTAAATTAGAAATAAGCTAATGTATCTTCATCAAGGGCCTGCTGTGTTTTCACTGCTGTTTATGAGATGATACTAAATGTGGATATAGAGCACGCTCACTGGGACCAATTCCTTTCGGCCTGAAAATGGGAAAGTCTCGAGTGTACCCAGGTCCAAAGCTAATTAATGGGATAACATCTGCTTTAAGCATTCAGCTGGAGTAATTTCTATCAACTTCCCAGCGAAGGTGCACTGGAAACTGTCAGAGAACTAAGTATCTATCATGAGCCATATTAATCTGTGACAGGACTGCAAAAGGCACATTTCAGTCTTGTTTTTCTATTTATTTGGGGTGCTGCTATTACCAACAAGAGTTTCCTTCCCTTCTTGTTTTCTTCAGTGCATGAATAATTGTGGGATCCATAAGCAAATCACCCATGATATACACATAGACCAGGGAACTGTACATGTTTTCAAAAATTCAATGTGGAAGAGAGAAAAGACAAGAATAAAACAGCCTTGTTCTTTCTGAAACAATCAGTTTTAGCCACAAAGACATTTATGTTGTTTTATCGTAATACTTAAAAACGCAGCAGGATTTGCTAAAGAGAAATACCGGTACTGTAAAACAAGCTTCAGAAAGGATAAGCCCACTTATTTAGTGTTATTTCATGTTATCAGCTCTTGTACAACATGATTCCAGCTTTAGTAGTGACTAAATAAAGGCACCTGTCCTGTGTGGTCATTTGCATAAATCCAACTCGAATGGAGGAAAAAAGTAAATCTCTGACAACCTAAAACAACTGTATAGAAGCAGCAAGGATAATTCTGTTAGCAGAGGTTTTTGACTGATTCTATTTCTTTATTCACTTTATTTTTTTGTTGTTGTTATTTATATATTTATTGATTTATTTTTCAGGGGAGTGGGAGAAAGGGTTAATTTTAATGAAGAATTCAAAAGGTGTATTTCCACATGTATCTTCTTTTAAAGTAAGCCCCTGAATTATCAGTATGCTTCCTATACAGTTATACAATCAAGCAAACAGCACCAGGCCTGTGCTTCATCAATAGAAAGGGAAAGAAAATATACATTGTTTTTACTGGTTGAGCTGAAATTTATGCTGATGTCACTTTTTAATAATAATGAACTCAATAAATGGCATACATAAAATATGATCCCGAGGCAGCAATTACAATAATGATCATTTACCTTTACCTGAAAATGATTGTGGTCAAAGGCCAAACGTCATCTCACAATGAGTATGGCAGAATACGTGGTCTAAAATCCCACAGCTTCCTAAAAAGGATGTCATTCAGAGTTATGAAATCGAGACTGAGAGGAGACTATGGATATTTTTAAAAATCTTCACACTTATACCATAGAGAAAAAAAGTCAGTATTTTCCTTAGGTATTTAATAAACCTATGAAATGTTTAATATTGCTAAATTGAAATTGTGGCCTTCCCCAAGATTATGCAATAATCTTGTAGCCAACTAAGTTGTGTTGGTTAATTGCCAAGCTATTTTGCATATAGTTAAGCTGTGCATATAAAAATACGCATGATGAAACATGTAGTGTTTTATAACTCAGAGCAACTAACATGCTCATACCTAATGCATGCACACACACTGTAACCCAGGACAAATTGCTCGTGTTAGTTACTACCACAGGCTGGCAGGCCAGAAAATACATTTGGTACCTAATATGCATAAGCACAGAAATATGGTCAGGCTCATTATTGTAATAAAGCTATGATTTGCCAACAGGATCAGAGGAAACACACTTGAAGCAGTCTGTCCCTTCCGCTAGTTCATGTGCCATAAAGCAATAAGGTTGTAAGAAGGGTGAATCCTCAGTTCAGTTGTGCTACCTTGTCTGGGTTATTTGAACCCTTATTTGCCTTAAGGGGCCCATTTGCTTGTCCTAATGTGTACACAGTGATAATGTAGCCATTTACGCAATAAGGAAGGCCTGCAAAACAGTAGTCTGCTCAGCAGTAACATGGGGTAGCAAGAGCGGAAAACTGGCAACTGTTGGTCCAATTACATAATTCCGCATTCCGTGGAGGTATCTGCAAATCAAAAAGGTGGCTTTTTAATGTGCTTCAGAGTGGGTGGAATACTGGACAACAAAAATGCCAAATAGATTTCTTTCTAATGCTTTGGTGAAATAAGATCCAGTTTGACAAAATAAAATATGTTTAGTCCTCTGCTTGAAGTTTCCACATTAAACAAAAGACTCTTTTTTTTCTTGTTTGTTTGTTTATTTTTTCTTTTTTTAAAATTATACTTTAAGTTCTGGGATACATGTGCAGAACGTGCAGGTTTGTTACATAGGTACACATGTGCCATGGTGGTTTGTTGCACCTATCAACCCATCATCTACATTAGGCATTTCTCCTAATGCTATCCCTCCCTTAGCCCCCGACCCTGCAACAGGCCCCAATGTGTGATGTTCCCCTCCTCGTGTTCATGCATTCTCATTGTTCAACTCCCACTTATCAGTGAGAACATACGACATTTGGTTTTTTGTTCCTGTGTTAGTTTGCTGAGAATGATATTTTCCAGCTTCATCCATGTCCCTGCAAAGGACATGGACTCATCCTTTTTTATTGCTGCATAGTATTACATGGTGTATATGTGCCACATTTTCTTTAATCACTCTATCATTGAAGGCCATTTGGTTTGGTTACAAGTCTTTGCTATTGTGAACAGTGCTGCAATAAACATACATGTGCATGTTGTGTCTTTATAATAGAATGGTTTATAATCCTTGGGGTATATACCCAGTAATGAGATTACTGGGTAAAATGGTATTTCTGGCTCTAGATCCTGGAGGAATTGCCACACTGTCTTCCACAATGGTTGAACCAATTTATACTCCCACCAACAGTGTAAAAGCACTACTATTTCTCCACATCCTCTCCACCATCTGTTGTTTTCTGACTTTTTAATAATTGCCATTCTAACTGGCGTGAGATGGTATCTCACCGTGGTTTTGATTTGCATTTCTCTAATGAACAGTGATCATGAGCTTTTTTTCGTATGTTTGTTGGCTGCATAAATGTCTTCTTTTGAGAGGTGTCTGTTCATATCCTTCACCCACTTTTTGATGGGGTTGTTTTTTTCTTACACATTTGTTCAAGTTTCTTGTAGATTCTGGATATTAGCCCTTTGTCAGATGGATAGATTAAAAAAATTTCTCCCATTCTGTAGGTTGCCTATTCACTTTGATGATAGTTTCTTTTTGCTGTGAAGAAGCTCTTTCATTTAATTAGATCCCATTTGTGAAATTAGGCTTTTGTTACCATTGCTTTTGGTGTTTTAGTCATGAAGTCTTTGCCCATACCTGTGTCATGAATGGTATTGCCTAGGTTTTCTTCTAGGGTTTTTATAGCTTTAGGACTTGCGTTTAAATCTTTAATCTATCTAAAGTTAATTTTTGTGTAAGGTATAAGGAAGGGGTCCAGTTTCCATTTTCTGCATATGGCTAGCCAGTTTTCCCAGCATCATTTATTAAATAGGGAATCCTTTCCGCATTCCTTGTTTTTGAGAGGTTTGTCAAGGGTCATATGGTTGTAGATGTGTGTCTTTTTTTCTGAGGCCTCTGTTCTATTTCATTGGTCTATATATCTGTTTTGGTACCATTACCATGCTGTTTTGATTACTGTAACCTTGTAGTATAGTTTGAAGTCAGGTAGCATGATGCCTCTAGTTTTGTTCTTTTTTCTTAGGATTATCTTGGCTATGTGGGCTCTTTTTTGGTTCCATATGAAATATAAGGTAGTTTTTTCAAATTTTGTGAAGAAAGTCAATGGTGGCTTGATGAGGATAGCATTGAATCTATAAATTACTTTGGGCAATATGGCCATTTTCATGATATTGATTCTTCCTGTTCATGAGCATGGTATGTTTTTCCATTTGTTTCTATCCTCTCTTATTTTCTTAAAAAGTGGTTTGTAGTCCTCCTTGAAGAGATCCTTCACATCCCTTGTAAGCTGCATCCCTAGGTATTTTATTTTCTTTTTAGCAATTGTGAATGGAAGTTCATTCATGATTTGGCTTTCTGTCTGTCTGTCATTGGTGTATAGGAATGCTTATGATTTTTACATATTGATTTTGTATTATGAGACTTTACTGAAGTTGCTTATCAGCTTAAGGAGATGTGTGATTGAGACGATGGGGTTTTCTAAATAACAATTGTGTCATCTGCAAATACACAATTTGACGTCCTCTGTTCCTATTTAAATATGCTTTATTTCTTTCTGTTGCCTGATTGCACTGGCCATAACTTCCAATACTACGTTGAATAGGAGTAGTGAGAGAGGGCACCCTTGTCTTGTGCCAATTTTCAAAGGAAATGTTCCAGTTTTTGCACATTCGGTGTGATATTGGCTGTGGATTTGTCATAAATAGCTTTTATTATTTTGAGATATGTTCCATCAATACCTATTTTATTGAGAGTTTTTGAAAAATTGTGGAATTTACATTGAGTAAAGGCAGTTTCCTCATTAGAGGGAAGGCACTCAGGCATCATTTCCTTCTGAGAGGGGACATTCAAAAATCACACAAGGAAAGTCTGATTGAAAAGATTAAGGTAGGGTGGCCCCAAATGGCCCATGGTATCCTCCAAAGCCCTCAAGCACTTTTTAGCCTTGTCCTTGTTAACCCATTGATTGCATAGGCTTGTGAAGGGGCTTATCTAATGTTAGAGAGCTGGAGAGCTAAAATTTGAGTTTGAGGCACACTTTGAGGATCACATAAGGCACATTTTATACCTGTTTCTTTTCTGTTTCTATGCCAACTTTTAATGAAAGCTAGTTTTACATTTTTGCATACCCATGTAGACAGGCTGGAAATCTGGTAATGGATTATAAAGAAAAGAATAACTAAATTAAATTCATTAAGCACATATCTTTGCCAAGGTTTGGAAGACCTTTTACTCACCAAGTAGAAAAAACAACCCAGAAACTTGCACATTCTAGTTCCAGCATTATTTACCATCTTTTCTTTTGATACATATCCTGAATGCCAAAGAGACATTGTTCCTCTAGCCAATACTAATTAATGGCTTCCCGGAACACTGTGTTGAGAAAGATTCTGAGGTCTCAACCTGAATGAAAAGAGGAAAACGGAAAAATGCATTTCAGGTCTCTCAGCCACATGTACCAATCCCCAAGCTCCAGAAGTCGTTGACAGCATTCCTGTCCTCTCTTGCTCAAGATGCTCTTCGGCATGCCTCATGTTTCAAGATACCTCTCCACAGAACACTTTCAGATGTTCGTCATCCTGGCGTACTAAGAACTTTTGGTGAGGATATATAAAGAATTGTTATATATTATGTATGTTTTATAGTAGGCAGATTTCATACATATTACTAAATATGAATACATTTTTAGTCACACGCCTTCACATGGAAAATGAAATATGTAGAAATACTTTCATGTTGATGTCAATTCTTTGTGGGACATGGGCATGCCATGGGATAAATAAAACAGAGATACCTGTAGCTAATAAACAGCACAACCTAATAGGTTGGCCTAATAGAAAAATGGAGGAGAGCTCTCTGGGTAGTGTGGTTTGCTGGGAATCTGAATATTTGCATTCTGCTACTGTTAATTCCCACTGGCCTTCTGTAGTGTCCCGGGTGCTAGCAGAATCACTATTATGGGTTGACGCACCATTTCCAGGATGCCCCAACTTGAACACAAACAAACTACTAGGCAGGGGTCACATACTAGATCAATAATCTTATTCCGTATTATTAAATCAGCTACTAACTTTCAAAGACAGAGTAGCAATCTAAGGAAACTGCAGGATTGTTTAAAATATTATTTTAAAGAGATGTGACACAGATTGAGTAGTAACATTAGCAACAAAGAATTATGCTGAGAAAGACCCCTCCAGATAGAGCTGGCTGTCAGGGCTCTAGATTCCTGAGAATAAGGGATGTCAAATCAAATCAACAAACATTTTTTACATACCTCCTAGATGCTCAGGGGTCTACTGCATAACACATAGACGCAGCATGAGCAGATGTTTGAGGGTCACAGATAAAATGGCTTAGTATGAGAGATCTCACTTTAAAAGACCACATCTAATTTTTTAAAAATAAAAACAATGATTTTTACTCTGTATCAGAAGAACTAGAAGTACAGCTAGCGTTTTTCTATTTATATAGTTTTAAGAGCTTCATTGCATTTTAAGAATTCAACATCTTTTCTCATCTGAGCACTTTGGACATCATGTTTTAACATTGTGAAATCTGTCCACCCACTTTCACCTCCACCACCAATACTCTGCTTATATAGTCTCTGCCCTTGAAGTTCTTATTTTCTCATGGAAGAAGAAAGATGAGACAAAAATGAAGAAAATGCCTGCCAATATTCAAAATCATAAACATCCAGTAGAATAGCAAAATAAATAGCACACATCATCTTATGCTGGAGCTCCAGAGGGAAAGAGCTGAAGCCCACCTCAGCTATGGGCAGACAGGAACAGGCCTGCGACATGTTTCGCAAAGTAGCTTAGGGCTGCTCCTGACTTTATCTTCAGAATGGAGACTGTACCTCATCCTGGGAAGAAAGGTTCCTTCAATAGAAATAAACACCAGTCTGGGGCCATTATTTGTGGCCACTTTGATCATTGGCGTACTCTTTTCCAGATTGGCCCCTTTAAACTTGAGGTTCCCAGGGGAAGCCCTGGTACAGGGAAACAAAAATAGCTATTGATGTTTAGTTTAAAGGCATTTCTGTATTTTGGCTTTCCTTGTCTTTCTTTTCCCCACGTACCTCTTTCCTCCCACCTTGACTGCAGCCTCCCTGAGGTCTCCCTGGATTTGATCTGGTGACCTGGCTGCTGAGGCTGGATTTGAAATCTTCTGAAGGGTTCTTAACATGCCAGCGTTAACAGGCCTGCCTGGGCCAGCTGCTGTCTTGGAGCTGCACAAACTCCACGGATTGTTTGGCAATAAAAATCAACTATAAAAGTGTGAAAAATACCAGAGACCCAAATGGAAGAGGGAAGAGACAGGGGAATGGTTCTTACACCCTTTTAGTGGACATCTGATTTATTTTTTAAATGGAAAAGCCACTTTTATAGCTACTGTAGTTCAATTATCTCTAATTTTACACATTTTATGCAAATTATCAGCATCTTAATTGCAAATGAGAAGGAAACTTATTTTTTAAAGCAGAACAACAAGGTAGAGTTTTGTATTTTCTTTTCAATTTTTAATCCTATGCTTGGTTCAGCACCATTAAACTTTTAAAACTCTTTTTACACAGTTGTTTAAAATTATGTGTAATTTAAAGCACACTCGCATGTTCACAAACACCCATAGCCTTAAACAAGTAGCTAATTTTGTTCCCAGATCTCATTCTCCCTTTTGGAGAAGATACTTTGATGTTTTTCCACATACAAATTCGGAAGACCACAAGGGGATATACTCAAAAGATTTCACAAAGGAACTTGGTTCATGTCTTACAAATTAAGCATGTTGGAACAGAGTCTAAGCATTAAGAAACCCAGTTGCAAGGTTTGGGGTTTGTTTGTTTTTGTTTTTTTTTCCGCCTGAGTGCCCAGATTTCTTTTTTTTTTTTTTTTTTTTTTTTTTTGGGGGGGGTTCTCCTTTTTTTCTCCCGAATTTGTGGCACGGGGGGATATCCGCTCTCCCACAAACCTTCCCCCCCGG